>NW_009710577.1:0-1961 GCF_000703405.1 Apaloderma vittatum | reverse complement strand
CCTCATCCAGGTCATTGGTGAATATATTGAATAATACTGGTCCCAGTACTGACAGCCAAGGGACTCCACCTGATACAGGCCTCCAACCAGACTCTGTCTTGTTGACCACATCTCCCTGATTTCTTCCCTTCAACTAGCACTCAGACCATGTGCTCTCTATTCTGAGTAGTTGTGTTGAAGACATACTTCCCACAGCCCTGTTTGCATGACCAAGACAAACCTTGACTTTGAAGGGCTTTGCAAATTTTTCTGCTTTACTTGCCCACTTTTTTCTATCTTCTTAAAAGGGAATAGTCCACAGGAATGATTTAAGTAATTCAACTCCGGTGGGTAATTTTCCACACAGGCAAGTACCTTTAGTCAATTATCTTGTTCAGAAAAACATTGCAAAGCATCCCCATACTGTACATAAGATTTGTCATTTTCCTTTTACAGAAGGAACTGTTTTTGCAGACGAAACTTAAGAAATGAGAGTTCTAGGTCAGTCAGTAAAAGAACTTATAAAAATTTAAAGGCTAGGCTATATCAAAACATCATAATCTTTAGCTTCCTGTTCATTTCTGAAACCTGAATAATGACTTGGGGAAGTAGACAGGTTGATTTTTATTCTGCATAACTTTCAGCTGAAGCTGAATTTCTCATATTAAACATGAGCACAACTTTTACATCTATAGAAAAAAAATATGTTAAAGTCCCAAATTACATGTTGGTAACATTCAGCCATCATCTCTTTTGCTTATTTTTTATTTATTTTTTTTTAAAGCTACTCAGATGATTCACACTGTTACGATGGTTTATTTTCCTAGTGATGTATTCTTGTGGTGCCACAGAGATGTGCAGCCACCTATAACCAGAGCAGTATTAATGGGACTTCTGTCGTTCTGTGCATTTGAAACACTGGTGCAGAGGTTATCACAAGCTGCTGTGGATTGGGCAAATTCTTGGTCTTCTGTTTGAGAGAGGTACAAACCACTCATAAACATGTCAGATAAAGAAGTGATTATTCGAAAACTCAAAACTTTTGTTTTTTTCTTTTTTCTTTCCTCTTTTCTATTTTCTTTCCTCTGTCATCTGCACCTACTGAATGGAAGCTGCCATAGGAATAAATCACTTATTAGTTTTTAAAAAAACTGTGGCGTTCCTCTCTTTGACTCTCAGGTTTACCTCATGCGTGCAAATTCTGCTTCCTTACTCTACAACTGCCAAACTTCCAATAGCTCTTTGAAGGGGTTCTATGAAGCCAGATTTATGAGCTGTAATTTGTGAAGTCTCTTACAGAGTGCTATGTCAAGGATACAGAGTGTTCCCTGGCAAGGTTTGAAAACAGTATGCTAAAGGATACTGAAGATAATCTACCAAGGATGTTTTTTGGTTTTTTCTTTTCCTACTAAAATCTTGTCCTTACATTTCTCTTGCTTCTCTTCTCTTCCCAGTACGTGTAGCCTTTCAATGGGCCCGTGGTTAGCCCCAAACTTTGAAAATAATGGATTTGCAGCATAGTTATCAGTTGAGGCAGTGCTCCTCTTTCATTCTAAAATCAGGATGGCACATTCTCATCTTCTGGACACCATTTGCACTATCTCTGATGTGATAAGTAGGTGGAGTTTTAAGCGTTATAATAAACCTGCTTTGTGGTTAGGATTTAACTAAAGAGCTGATCTAAGTAGGCTCAGCAGCGTCCTGGCTTTGGTTTGTTGTCAGAACAATTTAGGCTGAATTTTCCAGTGATATCAGGAACAGGAATAGGGGACATGTAGCATGGCACCTGATGATAATCCCATTCTGTGGGGTTTTTTTAAATTGTATTGTCAGCTTAAATCCTTCCTTTTCACCAAGCTCTGTACTGCTGAGCTGTTCGGCACTTCTATTTAAGGATCTTGCATCCTCTAGCCAATGTACTTTGAAATAATCAGAAGTAAAGCCTCTCCACCACTCATAGAATCATAGAACAATTCAGGTTG
>NW_009710576.1:0-3370 GCF_000703405.1 Apaloderma vittatum | reverse complement strand
TGCTGAGCCTCTCTTCAAGGGCACATCTTCGTTTCTTTCTTGCCTTGTGCTTTCGGCAAAACGCCGGGGAGGGGGAAGGATTATTATTTTTTTCCCCCCTCTTCTTTTACCTCCAGCAACTGCTGCTTTACAACCTGTAGAGATAAGACGGCCTCGCATCAGATGATCACAGAGATAAGTAATCTCACCCCTCGGCCCGTGGTATAGCTGACCGTATGCGCTTGAATCTTAGAGCGCTAAGTCTTTCCTGTGAATGAACGAGAAAACACTCGACAGGTCGTGAATAATCGTTTTAATGAGTGTGTAAAAGCGTGCGACGGGGTGCACGGAGCTGTCGGGTTAAACAAACAACTTGTACCCTGACGAAATCCGATTGTTAAAGTGCAAAGTGGTGTCAGTCCAATTTCCATCCCAATTCTAAAAACCGCAGATCTAAGTCGCGGGAGTCCAATTTTCCCCATTAAGAAAAATAACAATATTTTCTGAACGTAAGTGCGATCGTCCCTAGTGTTAGTCTCGGACGAAAAAAGGAGACCAGTTGCATATCCCAAATGTACCGAAGTTACTTTTTACTTTTAAAATATTTTAAAAGAAATTAGTTTACAAGTGTGTGTCTGACATTTTCCTACATATTCTCAGATCAATGCGGTAAATATCTTCCTTTTTTTCTGGTATTGTTTCCCCCTCGTATGTTTTTTTTTTTTCACAGATCACTGGAGGCAAACATCGAATTAATTGGATCTCAATGACTGAGGTTGGTAACTCTGTATTGAACTAAGGTTATCTCTGTCATAGTGTCCAGATATTTACAAGACTTTTCTAGGCGTTGCTAGAAAAGGTGAATCCAAAGAATACCTACGATAAAATTAAAAGGAGGTTACAATGTAGTATACTCCAAATCCAAGTTATCTTACTCCTGCGTGGGGAGGTAATACTCCGTGATCTGTAACAATCCATCCGTAGACTATAAATTTTGGAGAAAAATGTTGGAGATTTTGATTGGTTGGTTTTGGTTTTGTTTGAAGAAATCCTGCCGCCAGAATAGCCAGGTCTGTTTCCATTACAACTAGAGGGCCTTGCACTATTTTGAAAATGTAAATCCCATTCCTCTAAGCACATTGATTAATTTTTAGGGTTAGTAATGACGCGTATTACTAATGTTTATCGTTGATAAAAACTTCCAGACCTAGAACAGGTCTGGTTCTCTCTGTGAAAAGTCATTTTCAGATGTGTCCTCCCTTTCTCTGAAAATACCCGTTTAAGCAAAGCAAAGCAAGGCAACTCCAGCTGAAAAATCAATGTTTTTTAAAATTTCTCCATTGTAAGGTCGCGTTTAACACTCGGATGTTCAAAAATAATAAGACGAGGGAAAATAAACGGCATGCCAAAAAATGTATTACCAGGCTATAGAAATAACGGGAACCCAATCTAGTTTCCAGTGATACGAAAGGGAAATTTACTTTTGATAATGGTGGAAGCCGGATCTGGCCATTCAGGAGCTGGATAGGAGTATCCAGATGGCTTTGGTGTGAAGCCGATCTCCAACGTTTATAGCTTTTGGAGTAAAAACATAGATTTTTTTTTTTACATCAAGGAAATTTCGTGTGCTTTAGGAACTATGTAGGCATTCGGAATGCATGTCGTTCCATTTCGAGTTCCTCAGCACGGCAGAATCGCCTTTGCATATCAAACCGGTGTTAGAAAGAAAAGAGAGAGAGATGGAAAGAGCAGGACAGAGGAGGAGAAGGGAAAGAAGATAACTCAGCCCCGCTGGATTTGGTAGCGGATCTGTAACTAACGAGCCATACGATCATGTAACAGTATTGAACAAGCATCTGACAAATGTTCTGAGCATTTTCAAACATAGCTTTGTTCAGACTATATGCTTCAAACACGTTGTTGCCCGGACCAATCTAAACGCTGAAGACTGTTAAAACCGAAATTCTGTCTGTTGTCGCTGGATTAGGGAGCTTTTCCTCAACTCCCCGCGGGCAAAAAAAAAGGGTGTAAACTCAGTCCCGCGGAGGAAAGATAGAGGACAATGAAAGACAAAGCGCAAGGACATGTGCCTCCCAAGCACAACAGGACAGAAGGCTGCATCCTGAGAGCTAGGAAACGTTTCTCATCCCAATGAAAGACTAATGCCCTCCTCTTGCAACTGCAATTTCCTTTGCAACAAAAACGCGTGTAAAATGGGCACGGTGGATAGCGAAGACCTATCAGTCTCCTGCTGTAGTTCTGCTAATAAATAAACTTCTAAATGTTTAAAACACCCTATCTGTCACATTCACAAGATAGGTACTGTAAATTCCTGTTGCAAATACACAAACAGAGATCCAAGAGGTTGCCTCTGTTTTTGTATCTCTCTCTCACAAGAAATGCACTATCAAAACATTAATTATATTTGAAAGGGAGCAGATTATTTGTTTGAGAAAGAATTACATTCTTGAATTTATATTCCACGCAGATCTCTCCTCCTGTCTGCTGAGAGGGTTGAACTGTAAATCTGTCTCAAATGATGTACCCCTAAAATGTAGGTAGGTGTGTCACTTTAGAGTAGTAGAGAGATGGGAGATAATCTGTAGGTGCTTTTAGACACCTCTGTGGGATGGGTCGTTAGGGAATGTTGAAATCAACATGAAATCGCAGGCTTAACATGTGAAGAACATACACCCTTATTCTTTGACAGTGGAAATACAAACAAATATAGACAGACAGAGTTGAACTTAGTTAGTTATTAAACACTGTGACTCACAGGAGTTTGGGCCTACAGTTCCTGTTGTGTTTTTTTTTGTTGTTGTTTCTTGTTTTGTTTTTCTTGGTTTTTTTGTTTTTTTTTTTCTTTTCCCCCCTTTTCTTTTTTTTCTTTCTTTCTCTTCTACTATTTTTTTTTAATGCCACATGCGCATCTTAGGGTAGCTGATAGTTGCAAGCTACCAACCATGTGAGTTGTAAGCCATCATTTAGAGATTGTACCTTATTTCCGGCTTTTTGAAATACCAATAAAAGACTTTAATCGAAGCCCTCATATCTCTACCTTACTTCTGAGAAAAACAGCGATCTACTGCGGCTTTATTATGACCTCCTGAAATACTGTCCTAAGCATCTCCTTTTTCCACTCTCCGCTACCCAGCCGTTCAGTGTTTCCTAGCCTACTTTCAAACGGCGTTAACTATCTCCAGCATTGCAAGTATTTTGGCAGGGACTGGTGCTAACACCCCGGACAGAAACGTGTCTGGGGCCGTCGTGTTGCGCTTGGAGAAATTCGTCACTAAATCCCAAACGCTTAGTTTGGGAGCCAGGGAAAGCTGCGTTAGCAGCAGGTCGTGCAGAGGTGGGCCCTTTTCGCTCTTGCTGTATTTCTGGAGCC
>NW_009710575.1:382-1408 GCF_000703405.1 Apaloderma vittatum | reverse complement strand
ACCACGAGTCCCTTCCAGATCGACTCCTCCAACACTGTGCTGAGACCTATCGTGGCACCACCAGGGTACCCGTGGGGACAGCCGCAGCCCCAAGAGGCAGCAGAAGCCTCGGTCCTTCACCCAAGAGGTCTTTGGCCCCGTCAACTCTCATGAGTCTTCCCAGGTCCTCTCAGCAATGACCTTCCCCCCTCCCCAGCTCCAACTTCACCCCGTGAGCTCCTGGACACAAGCGGGTCACCAGCTCAACAGCTGGCCACAGCAGCTCCGGCCGGAGGCTCTCGCTCCCCTAACCCAGGCCACGGAGCATCCGATTTAGCCCAGGACCAGCCGAGCCCCGCGAGGCTGTGGGTTTTTTTGGAGAACGAGCTTTGCTGACCCAGCACATAACTTTCGTCTGCATGAATCAGTTGTTGTGCGCTCTGCAAATACATCAATTGCGGCCTGAGACAAGGAGGAAGGAAACGCGCAATCTTCTCCCAGACTAAAACACGGATTTCGACACAGTTCTGAACCAGCTGCGATTAGGATGCGTGCAGCTCAGCAGCTCGCCCTGACTCCTGCACAGCTGTTGCTGACCCAGCACATAACTTTCGTCTGCATGAATCAGTTGTTGTGCGCTCTGCAAATACATCAATTGCGGCCTGAGACAAGGAGGAAGGAAACGCGCAATCTTCTCCCAGACTAAAACACGGATTTCGACACAGTTCTGAACCAGCTGCGATTAGGATGCGTGCAGCTCAGCAGCTCGCCCTGACTCCCGCACAGCTGAAGGTGGAGGACGACAAACCACCTAGAGCGGTGACGGTGCAAAAAGCCTGGAAGTCCGTGCTCTGCGCTGCAGCGGTCTGGAAAAAAATCCCATTTCTCAACTACTCCCAAAGGGAGCTCTCCCCATGGGGTGGCTGGAGCAAGGCGGGAGAGGGACACTGGGCAGGAGAGGTCCCAGCTCCGTAGAATCACAGATTCACTGAATCATTATGGTTGGAAAGGACCTCCAGGGTCATCAAGTCCAACCTTTTTCCCAGC
>NW_009710575.1:0-257 GCF_000703405.1 Apaloderma vittatum | reverse complement strand
GCCCCTGCACATGGGATAGATAAAAGACCTGGGCGAGCTCTGCTGCTGACGTTTGCACGCTCTTTTTAAATAACGAATATTTACGTCCCAGTGCATCTACTAAGAAGGGCCCATGTTTTTTGCTTCAGCTACGGTAGATCAGACCTGACCCAAGCCCCAGCTCTAAACAAGCCCCTGAGGCACGGACCGGTCGCAGAGAAACGCACAGGGGTAACACGGACAATGCTCCAGAACCATTTGTCCGCGTCGGGAGTGGA
>NW_009710574.1:12451-14648 GCF_000703405.1 Apaloderma vittatum | reverse complement strand
GGTAGAACCAACGTCGGATGAACTGACCGTAGCCCCCATTCCCTGTCGGTAGAACCAACGTCGGATGAACTGACCGTAGCCCCCATTCCCTGTCCCTCTGTGCTGCTCAGGGGGAGGAGGTGGAGAAACCAGGATTGATGTTAAGCCCAGGAAGAAGGAAGGGATAGGGGGAAGGTGTTTTGTGGGTTTTTTTTAAGATCAGTTTTTATTTCTGACTACTCTTCTCTGATTTCTTCTTTAATAAATTTAACCAATTTCCCCAAAATTGAGTCTGTTTTGCACAGGATGGTAGATGTGGGTGATCTCCCTGTCCTTATCTCAAACCATGGGCCCTTCGATGTATTTTTTTCCCCTGTCTAGTAGAGAAGGGAGGGTGAAAGAGTGGCTGTGTGGGCACCTGGGTGCCGGCCAGGGTCAAACCATGACAAAGCCGTTGGAATGTTCATGGATGGCTCTCAGTCAGGCTTGTAAATCTAATCAGATGGCCACCAGCACCATGATAGTTGAATGACATCTATGGTTTAACATATTAAATTTCCAGATAGTTATTGACATCCTTTCTCATATGAGCTGATATAAAAAGTCCTGAAAATACTGATTCAAATCATAGAATCATAGAATCATAGAATGGCCTAGGCTGGAAGGGACCTTAGAGATCATCTAGTCCAACCTCCCTGTCATGTCCTCTCAACTAGATCAGGCTACTCAAGGCTCCATCCAACTTGGCCTTGAACACCTCCAGGGAGGGGGCAGCCACAACATCTGTGTCTTGAAGATATGGTACCTGTGAACATAGGGAGGATAAGAAATAATATTAAACCTCTTTCATCTTTCAAAACATGTAACTGTAGAGTTAACATTAACGTAAATAAAGAGGTCCTTATAAGCCACACTATGTGCACATGACAAGTAATGCATATATTAGTTAGGTGTCTCAGTTCATTTAACCTAAATCCCCACGAAGAACTTGCTTTGGTATGCTTTCCTGCCCTGGTGCTGGCTGACTTTGGTTTCAGTTTCACTTAGATGTCAGATGTGGGCTTGGGGTTGCTAAGGTGATTTATGGTTTTTTGCAGGCAGGTTCCAGTGAGGCATGGCCAGAGCAGCAGTAGGCAGCAAACTTGACTGCTAGCTGTCTTACGTCACTTCTACAACAAGGCATCCTGTCTTGTCACTTACCATCCCAGGCACTAAATCTTCATACTTTAGTTTGATGGCATTTAATGAGAAGGCAGTGTTACAGAATAAACTGGTATTTAATAAGGAAATGGGTAAGCTAACAGATATTACAGGAAAAAGCCTGTGATGCAACAGGAAAGACTGTCACCTCCTCTTTCATTGCTAATAACAGATATGAGTTGTCTAAAATATTTTGCCAAGAATAGTTCAAAATGTCCACTGCAACATTACATGGCTGGATATATTTTTCTTGCGCACATGAATGATCAGTAACAATCACAGTACGGAAACATGTTGTTTCCCATCAGTCTCATATTTTCTACCTTCCTGTCTGCTTCTACAGTAACTTCACAGTAATTGTAAGGTAATGTCTCTGTAATACAAAATCCTTCATTTTTTCACTCATGCTATATTGTTTTGACTAATGCTATAGAATTGAACATACTGTCCGAGTAACTGCAGCAGCTAGAGCAAAGCAGCGATGAATTTCTCAGTCAGGTCCACAAATCTGACCAAAATCCATCTGTTGATTATGTATGTGCATGAAACGTGTTAGAAATGCCCAGCCCCAGCTGCCATATCTAAATGGGGGAGTACTCTGCCATTATGAAAAATACTAGATAAAGATATAGTTGTATTACAAGTTTGTGAAGGTGAACCTGCTTCACATTCCAGCAGTAGAGGGGCTTCTGGGTGCCTCATTTATAAACTGCTGATGCTGAAAGTCCTAGGGAAGATTAACACAGCAGTGGATATCTCCTTCCCAACAGTGGATATTTTGTGGCTCAAAACATCATAATGCTTGAAATGTTTTGCTAAACTGTCCTTATTTAGCAAGGATCCAGCCCAAAATACCAGCTGCACAAACTTATTAACACATCCTTTTGTTTATGGTGACTCATTACACAGGGGCAAAGTATGAAAAATTACCCCTGTTAAAGAAAGTGCCTTTCTCTTCACTTTAATTATGCAAGATAGATTTGATGTAGACTGATTATTGTTGCAAATGAGGGCACAG
>NW_009710574.1:0-12420 GCF_000703405.1 Apaloderma vittatum | reverse complement strand
GCAGGAATCTAAAAACATGAAAGAAATGCATGCACATCCATATAACTTCTACAAATCACTTTGGTGAACGGTAAGAACATTTCCATATTGTTTTGCATATGTATTGCCTACTCTACCTAAATGACAATGTAATTTCTTCTAGTGGTTTATTTGAGCCATTTGATTGTAATGTACAGCATGCACTTTTGTGGTATACCTGCATCAAAAAATAGCTTAAATTGTGGATTGTCAAGGTAACCACAAGAGATACAGCAATTTCTTTTTAGGGATGACTAACAGAGTAGGCAAGCTACGCTTACAGTGTCAGTCAGCCTAATTACAAGAATTCACTGCAGGTTTTTCCAGGCCAGAGTAGATCAATTAAGCCTCCCATCATCCTTTCAGCAGTGGATAATGCCTGATACTTCAGTTGGAGACAAAAATTTCCCTATTCTACCTGATCAGTTCAGCAATAGTAATTCTGAAACAGCCTGAAAGACCTGTCAGAAAGGCTTATCCCTTCCTGAAAAAAATTCATCATGAATGTCTGCTTCTGAATCCTTTTTAGCTCAGATTTTCACCAGATCACCCAAGGTCACTTGTTGGCTGGGTTACCTTTGGCTCCTGGCTAGCTAAGTGAGAATTCAATAGGCCCTTCTAATGGCATGTTGCTAATGGTTAGGAGGGATTAGGCTTCATTCTTTACTGCCCAGCACTATAGTCACTAACATCAGTGTAAAAGTTTTGATAAGCACTCTCCTCAAGATATCAGTGATTTATCCCCTATTTTTACATGCACTATGGTATATGTTAGGTGACAGTAGGGTAATGAAGAATTATGCCCTTGGTTCTAATGTATGGGTAGTTTAATGGTAAGGAGTAGAAAATTTTTTACTGCAAAGAATTTCTTTATACATAGGTAAGCATTCAGCTGAAAACTCTATCAGCTTGAAGTAATAAATTAATAGAAATGGAGTTGTATTTTTATGTTACTTTTGTGATTTTTAAAAAAGGTGGGCATCAGAATATTAAAGTTCATTACCACATTCATCCCAAGAATGAATAAAACTATATATAAGATGTCTTCGGGCTTCCAGTCATTCAAAGTTTCTTTCGAGTTACTTTGAGAAGTGTCTATTAGTAAGAGACCAGTATGCGAATGACTAATCAGACACCACATCAGAAAGAACCGAGCTCTTCAGCATGTCTTTTCCTCAAACTCAGTAGCAAAATTGGGAAAAGATGAAATATAATATTCCAGTATATAGACATAAAAAAATAGCTAAGGAATGCTTTATAATGAAAATCTTTATAAGTGCATTATAACCCACCATTACCTCTGCTCACTGCTTTCCTTTTCCTCTGTGTGTCGTCCTCTTGTTACATTTTGCAAAAGCTTGGTCTCAGTTTGGCATATAAGGCTGTATAAGCCCTTTATCCATACTAAGTCACTGTGTTCCCTTGTTTATATTTGAACCTACACCACTATAGTTAAAGCACAACTGTTGCATGTAGGACAGTTCTAAGTCCTGGAGCCTAAGGAAATCTTTAGATTAGATATTGTTACTACTACACAAACTTCACATCATATTGGTGGGATAATTCAATTAAAGCCTTCTGTCTGACACCTCCTTAAACTCCACTATAAGCAGAAACGTAGAATCATAGAATGACCTAGGCTGGAAGGGACCTTAGAGATCATCTAGTCCAACCTCCCTGTCATGGGCAGGGATGCCTCTCAACTAGATCATGATACTCAAGGCTCCATCCAGCTTGGCCTTGAACACCTCCAGGGAGGGGGCAGCCACAACATCTCTGGGCTATTTATTCCAAAGTCTTGCCATCCTCGTACTGAAGAATTTCTTCCTAAGGTTCAATCTAAATCTATTCTCCTTCAACTTAAACCCATTTCCCCTTGTCCTATCAGTGGACACTCTTGTAAAAAGTCCCTCCCCAGCCTTCCTATAGGTATTGGAAGGCAGCTGTTAGGTCCCCCCAAAGTCTTCTCTTTTCCAGACTGAACAATCCCAGCTCCTGCAGCCTGTCCTCGTAGCAGAGGTGCTCCAGCCCCTGGATCATCCTTGTGGCCCTCCTCTGAACATGCTCCAACAGATCCACGTCCCTCTTATGGTGGGGGCACCAAAACTGGATGCAGTATTTGAGGTGGGGTCTCACAAGAGCAGAGTAAAGGGGGAGAATCACCTCTCTTGACCTGCTGACCACGCTTCTCTTGATAATCCCAGGATGCGGTTGGCCTTCTGGGCTGCATGTATCCATTTGGGCTCAAAATTCAGAAAGTGGTTGCTGTGATACGAGACAACCCATTTACTAAGAAGGATTGCATTAATCTAATAACCTTTTAGGCATGAAGGCTGTCTGTCCTTTCATTTAGGGTCAATTAAATTCCATTACATTGCTAATCAGCCAATCTAAACAGCTGTGATAAACTCCCTGTGCTGATGCAAAAGAAACTATAGTCACAGAACTAACTGAAACTATTTCAATGTCAGGTAGTGCACTGGATGATTTCCTCTGGAATAAAATGTGCCAAAACATATCATTAAACACAGTACCCTAAGGAACAGATAGAAAATTTTACAGACAGTGTAATTCTGGCATTTTCTAACTTCTGTGATTCTCTAGACCTGCAATAGTGATCCCATTGGAACCCTTGTTTCATACGCAGAGCAAAGACAACATGCAGGTACCCCATAAAGTATATAAGGACTTGGCTGCATTACATAGGAATAAAGCAAGCAAGCAAACAAAAATAAAAAACCCAGTGAAAGCGTTAAGTGATCAATTGATTTTTATTTGCATGGAATTTACTTATAAAAATAAGTCAGTGTCAAGTGCTTCCTCTGTCAAGTAAGGAAACAATTTGCAGTAGCCACAAAAACAAGTATGTGCCTATTAGATTACAAAGATGATAGATCCAAACTCTTCTGAATGGTGTCAAATTATGTAACAAGGAACATGGGCCACAAATTATAGCTTGTATATCCTTAATCCTTGAAAGATTTTGAGATTTGGATAGACAAAGCCTAAGCTGACTCGACAGCATTGGCAATACTTGTGCTTTGAGTGGAGACTGGCTCAGATGACCTTCAGCATTCCCTTCCAGCTACCACTTTCATGTGTCCTGTTGCTATATATTGTTTTTCTCTGCAGAATGCTGAACCAGGGTTATGGTTTTCAATGTGTTTTATCCTGAATGTGTTTTCTTGTAATTGCCCTTTTCATTGCCTGACAAAATGCTATTTAATGAGAGAAATACACTACTCTGCACAATTCAAAACATTTGGGGTTTTTGCTAGTTAACATAACAAAGCTAGTGCAATGAGGCTTCATATTCTTGTTGAACCCTGAATGTTGAGCCATGTCCACTGTTTAACACATGATATTGAGTTGATTCTGTTCACCTTCCATGTAGTTCCTGATAAAATTTTCAAGAAGGCATACTGGGTCGTTTCTCAGTAGTGAAAATATAATTGCAATTGTTCTCGTTTCTAGCTGACACAAATGAGACATTTGCATATTATTACTTTCTGGGAAATCAGCACAACTTGGTGCCTCTCTGAAGTGCCTGTACACTAACGCATGCAAGATGAACACGTAGGAGGGATTAGAGCTCTGTGTGCAGTTACAGACTTATGGTCTCACTGGGATCATAACAGGCATGGTGAGTACTGGAGCATTGCAGTGGTTGGATGGTGGCTCTTTAGGAAGGAATGGTGAGGAGAGGAGTAAGCCTGTGTGTGAGAGCAGTAGTACAGGGTTGAGGCTGAGTGGCTGGAAAGCAGCTTGGAAGAGAAGGCTGTGGACATCCTGGTGAACAGCAAGCTCACCATGACCCAGCAACCTGTCCCTGTGGCAAAGAAGGCAACAGCATCCTGGGCTGCATTAGATGAAGAGCAGGCCCTTTAGGACCTTATCAATGTGCATGAATATCTATCTGAGTGAGGGTGGGGGAGGCAAATAAGATGGAGTCAAATTATCCTCAGTGGTACCCTGTGACAGGACAAAAGGCAATGAGCGCAAAACAAAATATGAGAAGCTAAATTTAAGCATAAAGAAAAACTTATTTACTGCAAGGGTGGTCAAACACTGGAACAAGTTACCCAGCGAAGGTGTGGATTCTCCATCTTTGAAGATATTTAAAGCCCAAGTGGATAGTCATGAGCAAGCTGCTATAGGTGATCATGGTGTGCAGCAGGTGATCTCCACAGGTCCTTCTCATCTCGGTGACTCTGATATCTGTGAATAAGGAAGTAAGACTCAGGGAAAGCAAAAAACATTATTGGCAAGTTTCTGTTGACTCAAAGCCAGTACAGACCACTGCTGCACAGTCTCAGTCTGGATAGCTGCAGTACTGTCATATATTGGTGCCATATTCGCCAGAAATAAGTGCAAAAGAGAAAATTGGCTTTGGCTTTGGAGGTACTGATACATGAATAAGTGAAATGCAAGTATCTGACTTTGCAGCATATTAGAGAGTGTGTAGTAAGAGGCAGGGTATATTTTCTCTGTAGCAAATGCACAACTGTTTGCCTATTTCTAATACTGAGTATGCATATAGACAAGAGCCAAAAAAACAAAAAAAAAAGCCCAAACCCTTACTTTCCTTATGGTCACTTAATCAAATAGTTGAAGAATTTTACTTCCAGTATTGCCAATTTGAGCTCTAGGGCTAGGACTGAGAGGCCCTAAGGACAGAATTACAACCTGTAATGACTATGTGTAATTGCTACAGAGGCATTTTAGACTAAATGTCTGCAATATTTAAAATTCAAAAAGAATATTTTTGTAAGTAATTTGCATGTATTTGAGTACATCAAAAATTATTCTTACAACTGGAGTGAGCAGGTTGTCTAAGCCAATTTTCTCAATGCCTCTTGAAAGTGCTCCTGGGGAAAGAATAGGGAAAATATATTTCAGAGCCAATCAGAAGTTCAGCAACAGCAGCACACATGCTGTGCATCAACCCTTTACTCAAATAGCAGCACTTGCAGTTTCAGTAAACACAGAAGAGGAAAATAAAAATTAGGCTCTTATGAGAAAAGCAGATTCCATTTGCAGTCTAGATAGTCCTGCTGTTTTCAAATAGTCATTTTAACCAAGTAGTTGTTTTCACAAGAGATACTGGCCCGTTATGATCCCAGTAAGAAAGTCACTCAGGCTCTCTGTCTTTCACCATGCTGCTTATTAGAGCTAATGCTGTAAAGAAAGAAAAAGGAGTACAGATAATCTGTCATCACTTTAGATCCTGGGAACCCTGAGTTGTGCAACTCTGAACAGACCTTCAATCTACCTGCAGTGCTCTGTGCAGACCCCAGCTGTGAGATAAAAGGCAAGAACAGGAAAGCTTTGCAATCACTGGTACCCAGCAGGAGCAGCCTGGGGGCTCCCCTGTTGCAATAAACCAGCTGACATGATCCTGCAGCAGAAGGGTTTGTGCAACCCAATCCTGCCCTGAAGGCTACACTGAAAGTGCAGCACAGCACAGGACTGGGTGTACTCAGATTAACTTTTTTGCTGACCACTAATTCCTAGATGTGTGATGGTCTCCCGGTCAGGATCACAGCAATGCTAGCTTCTCAGTGCTCACCATATATTGCCTAGAAAACATTTAGAAAGCTTAGTTTGTTTTTTTTCATGAAAAGTCTATTTTATTTTGCTGGCAGAGTATAATAGGTTTTGTTTATGGTACATAAATTTCCTTCACAACTCTTTCTTCAAAATGATTAGCAATTCTTTTCTAATAAAAGATGTTTATGAACATAGATTTGCATTCAATATTTTTAAACTGATTTTTGAAAACGTGTTCTTTTCAGAAGAAATAGGTAGAAGTAAAAATATCAACTCTTCAGAAATGTACTTGATTTCAGGATTAGATTGACATAGCCTGCCACTTGAAACACTTTAATTTTTCAAGTTGTGCCATTCATTTAATTTTAGATGTTCTAAAATAAGGTGCTATTCTGATATTGTAAGTATGCAAAGTCTCATCCTAAGCTATTGAACAATTATCAATAAATAAATTAACAAATGTTCCTGATAGGAAAACATATTGTGCATTCCATGAAACATTAAAGCTTCTCAGTGATTTTGAAGCCAGGCAATGAAGTAATTCTGAGGTAAACTTTCATAGATGTTTTTCACTCCCTATACGAAATTTATAGGAAAGGGTAAAAAACAAAACAAAACCAAAAAAAAAATCAGCCAGCTCAGCTACAATTTATTACCTTGTCACTCATTAATTGCAATAGACACGGTGGTTCTTTGATGGACTGAGAAAATTACTCCAGCATAAGCACAGATGTTTCCAAAGTCAGTTCACATAACTTATTTTAGCCTTTTTAGAAGACTTTTCTTAAATCTTATAAGAGTAACAAACAAACAGAGATATCTAAGCAGTCAACAGAAAGACCAGAGGGACAAGTGAAAAAAAATACAATATTCACCACGTACATAAATGACCCTGGACAATCTGTGCAAGTAACTTTTATAAAACTCTATTCTAAACACAGGACAAAGCAAGGAAAGCCTGTGCAAGGCAGCAGCCAGGCTAAAGACACCAGAAGTGAGGCAAATCAGTATGTCAATTGTCACAGTTGGACTTTTTTTGCCACTGTGAAAGGATGCTACAAAACCTGAGCTAGTGGAACATGCCTGGAGCTACAGAAATGGAAGTGTTCAAGCTGTGTTAAACAGGAGAAAAGCACAAGATTTTGTTAAGGTGATTGCAGAAGTGGTGAAAACAAAGTAAAAGCTCTAAGGGCGGGTAGAGCTGTCAGCATGTATTAAGAAGGAATAGGTACTTTCGGTTCACAGACAGAAGTCACTGTGAAGAGTTGAGAGCTTTTCAGGCCAACTTAAAGATTTGTGGAGGACTTGTCACTTCTGAGTCTGCTAGTGGCCTTGAAAAAAACAAAGGCTAGCCTATTTGGAAGGTAGTCATGAAAATATCTGTATTTGACTTATCATTTGGCCTTCTGACATTAGCTGAGGCTGAGAAAAATAACAGGATGGTGCAGTGTTGAAGCCTGATCTAGTCGAGAGGTGGCATCTCTGGCGACAGGGAGGCTGGATTAAAATGATCTCTAAGGTCCCTTCCAGTTTAGGCCATTCTTTGATTCTATGATATACTGTTGTGCTTTGGCACAAATAGGTATGGGTTTTTGCCCCTCTACTGTCCTGGTCTGTAAGACCTGAGAAGTGCTTGACTGTGGAGATGCTGTCTTGACCAAAGTAGTAAGTTCCTTCTACTGGCACCCAAATAGGAAAGGTATGAGAGGATGCTGGTGACTTAGTAGACTATTTCACAGTGGATGCCTTAGCTCTGAGAGCAGAGCATGACCAGAGGTACTTCTGCTTCATGATGGACATAAACTCTGTGTGTGAATGGCTCTGCTCATCTTTTGATGGTTGTTTTACTGGTAGGCATATGATAATATATTGTTGTCCCTTAACACAGTGAAGGAAAGGGCATCAATGAGTTGTGAAAGAGCTGCATGTTTGACTTTCGTTAAGAAAACTGAGTGTCCACTCTCACTGGGATTATGTGCTGTGTTTCTTAATCCATGGACCAGACCTCCTTTCAAAAGCCAGAGATCAAAGAGTGTTATTTATAGAGCCATAGTTAAAGGTGATGGTTTACAAAGTTGTTCAATCATCTCAGAACTTCTACAGGAAGGTGCCTCAAGAGACAATCATAAGTTTATTTTTTCAGACTTTCACAGTTGGTATGCTTTATAGATACCCTGTTTTGTACCCACACAATACCTGAAGATGTGCAGCATATCAACATAAAAGAAAGCCTGAATATTTTTGTCAGAACAACTGACTCCTTGTGGAGGTAAATCTGGTGTTCCAGCAGTCTTTGGATCTTCAGCACAATGAATCATCCATTCTTCACTTTAGGTGATGACTATTGTGGCCAACAAAAAGAAACCCTTGAAACTAATCCTTCTGTCATCTGAAGTATATTTTTTCATTGACAAATTAACAAGAACAAGAGACAGTGCCACAGTTTGGAGATCACACCAATCATATCTAACCAAGGACCAAAGCAGGTTACCAATCCTTTTGCCTTTTCAAATCATAGAATGGCCTAAGCTGGAAGGGACCTCAGAGATCATTTTAATCCAGCCTCCCTACCGCCAGGGACGCCACCTCTCGACTAGATCAGGCAACACATGGGGACCGAACGGGAAGTATGTAGAAATAAAGCTGCTTCTCCCAGGTTTTGAAATACCAGTCTTTGGTATATGAATCAAATTAAATAATCACTGGCCTCCAAATTTAACCTAGCAGAGTAATGACTGTGAGGAGACAGATCATTATTAAACACCAAAAAGAGTTTGAAAGAACAGCTGGCATGGAAACCAAACAGCAACTTCAGAGACCCAAGGCAAATTCAAGTCTAACTTTTTTTGGTCTATGGCTATGTCTGCATTTACAAGTATTGTAGTGCTAGGGAGAGTATAGAGCAAAACAGTTGTTGCTGAGGACTGAGTCACAAGAAGTCTGTATTTATGTTGGATTTTTTTTTGTCTATATTTGGACTTTCATCCCCTAATTGGATTCTAGTCAGATCCTGTGATCTGACTGTTCAGTAGCAGTTGGAGGCATTAGTTGCACTCCTGGAGCAAATTTTACCATTTAGTCTCACCCAAAAGAAATGCAGGTTACAGACCAAAGTGAGTCAAAAAATGGCAGTGCAAGTGGACCCACTGACTACTGCAGAGAGGAATCACTTCTTTCCCCTCTGCAGAGTAGCTCATACAGAGCTCAGCACTTCCCTCAGCTGCAACAACCACAGTAATGAGCAGTGATTGTAGGAACCAAGTGTGATAGTTCAGGCTGGAAGAGCCCTTGTCATCTCTTCAAGCCCTAGCAGGTGTGCAGGTCAGCCTTCCCAGCCTGCTGCCTTCAGCAGTTGCTTCCTTATCCTATTCTTCAAGCCAAGACTGTCCCTATAATTGATGTCTTTTATAACAGAGTCAATAATTGTAATTTTAAACTCAATACTGCTGTGGCTGAACTGATAGGAAATGTAACAATCCATACTATTTATTGCATTCTCTATAAATTTGGGAGTTTTCCTATCTTCCTTGCAATTATAAAATCAACAGCCTTGAAATGATTGTTTTGTCAGATCCAAAGGACAAAAACACCCTTTCATAGCAGACGCAATTCTCTTTCATCTGTTTTACTAGAGGCTTCACTCACAATTTTCACCTTTAAGCAGCTTATTATGATTTTAAATGTTCAAATTTAGACATGTTTGTTCCTCAGACTCCAAATTTTTTAAGCTTTCACACATGAAACACCGAGTAGCTGAGTTTTGTTTAATATTCACTTGAATCAAAGTCTGGTCAAAGTTTAAGGCTGGGCCAGCCACTAAATTTCAAGAGAGGCTCTCTGTGATCTCCCTGCTATCCTCCCAGTGGAGGATAACAGAAGAACCAAGGAGAGAGACTTTGAGGTTAGAAAAAACTTGAACAAATTTAGTGAAAACAAAAAAACCATAATACTATCAATAGCAATGAAGATGTACGATATGTGTATATAGCTTGACAAGCATGCAAATGTGCTCAGAGATACATGAGAATATCTTAAAATGGGACTCAAGCCTCCCATATGACACCAAGGTCCTGAACAGGAAAAAAAAACCAAAAAAGCCCCAGACTGGATTCAGCAGAATACAGGAGCACTTAAGCACATCAAGTCTGGAAAAAAAACCACACCAAAACACAACCCCAAAAATCAACAGAAAGCCATACAGAAGGAGCTATACCTTTCACACTCATGGAGGCAGCAGAAGACAACCTGTCCCGGTGACTGTTGCTCCTCTGCAGTGTGGAAACAGGAGGCAGGAACACCAGCAGCTCAGGGAGGGATGACAAACCACAACAACAAACTCCCCCCAGCCCAGCAGCCACTGAAGTCCCCAGGGCTCTTCTTAGGGACCCTTATCCCCGGAGCACCGCGGGAAGGAACACTGCGATTGGTCTGTTTGGGTCACCTGACCCATCTTGCCTTCCCCTCCTTCCCCACTGTGATTGTTGACTGTGTCAGGAGCCCTAGAGAACTTTTATCCTGGTGTTCTCAAACTAGGATAGAATCGTCATTAAAATATCTAGTCAACATTCCAGTCACCTTCTAAGCTTAAGCTTCTGTATGCCTCCAAACGTTTAGTTCTCTGTGTGTGTAAGACTATCACAAAGACAGCTTGCTGTTGGCATTTATTAGTGCGGCTGAAGCATTAAGTGTGTCCATTTGAAAGTGCAATTGTATTTAAAGAGCAATATCTAGCCAAATACAGTTTGGAGAATTTTTCATAAATATGCTGTTTAATTACTTAAATTTATTTGGAGATGCATCTGTATTTTGCATTAGAGCATGAGAAGGAGATATATTGTGCTGTTATGGGTTTTACAGCTATGTAGTTTCTATAGAAGATCTTAAAGGTGATGGGGAGACAGGGAACAGATGCCTTTATTTCTTGAAGACACTCGCACACATCTGCTTTATGGTTTTATTGAACAAAATATTTTGTGATGCCATGTCTGAAGAGGTCGATTGTAAAAGACTGAGAGAAAATTTTCTTCAATACTTCTTCTGAAATAACCATCACACTATAGAGTAGTCTCTACTTGTTTCTTTATCACTTATCTAGGAAACAAAGCAAAGGGAAGTGATATTTTTTTTTAAAAAAAGTTATTTTTTATACTTTTCTACCTGTAGATAAATTAGTTTATCATGTTTTTCTAAAATCCTGTTGCTTAGTTTGAACCTGGCTCCTACTCATCTCATTTGATGGCCCTCAGTTCATTGAAAGACATATAATCATGCTCTTCCAATTTTATGCGCTTTTACATATATGAGTTCACATTTTAAGAACTCAGAAAAAGTGAGAGCTGAGGGCTGGGAAAATCCTTCTTGTCTAACACAAAACTCTTTGACCAGGCTTACTGTCCCTTCACTGACTGCCTGTGTAAAGATTTTTTTTTCCCCAAAAGTATTTATAATTTCCCCAGATGCAAGTGTTTTTTCATTTATTTTGTTAAGAAGTAGCAGCAAGAGGCCTGTTCCTGCTGCAAGGGATGTACCTGACAAGTTCTGAAATACAGCTCCACTGTCAAAGTACTAGTGGGGGGAGTTAATTTTTAATGTGGGAAAAAAAACCCTATATATTTCTAGTCTTGAAAACGTCTGGAATTTAATTGAGAGAAGTAAAGTATGGAAAACAGCAAATGAAAAATTAGAACCTGAAGTTTTACAGTTCAGATCACAAGTGTGCCAAAATTGCCAGACAATTGAGAACTGCACCTCAAAAAAGGGACTATAGTAGCCATAACTATAAACAAGACTAGCAGCTTTGCTTCTTATTCCACTTTGTTGATTGCTCAAAAAATACCAGACTGAAACAGCAAAATGACTGTAGAACATCATTAGCCTTGTTTGTATTTGTCAGACCTATTCTTCATGATTAATGAGCCCAAAACACTCAGCAGCTAATTGTTTTAAAATTGGTTACTGCACCATTCTCCTGCCAGATCCAGAACTGAAGAAATGATGAGGGGTGGTGATCAGAATTAATGCATTTCACAAATGATATATGGCCTGATAAAAGTATCTTCTTGTGTTTAAATCGTCTCAGCCCCTGCTGAGTGTGCTGCAGTTCATCCTGAGTTCACCAAAATCTCTTTTTGAGTAGAAACATGTTTCTTCTGCGGGGAACTGTGGTGGGAGCTAAGCAGACAAATCCAGAAGTATAGAATCTGGTTGAAGATTGCCTGTGTCCCAGCAAAGACTATGCCTGAGTGATTTCACTATACTTTGTCCCCAGGAGTGAGAGTTCATGGCACTGGTATGCAGAAACATTTGCTTTGCCATGCAAGCAGCGTGTCATTTGTTTGTGAGAGGCAGCTGGGTGTGCCGTGTTCTGGTTCCCGTGCACTGGAAAATGACAAAATCTTGTATGGAGGAGAGGATGTCTCCCATCTGTCTTTGCAGGAATGGAAAAATAAGTATCCAGTCTTTAAGTATATTAAATATAAACTTTAGAAATTCATAGAAGAGAACTCACATCTATTTGTCCATAACGATTCCCACAACATTCATCTGTATTCTTTATTAAGTACAGTAAAAAGAGACAAGATATAAATACTTTGGTACAAATATTTATGAGTATTATTTTCTTCTCTTTCAAGCAGCACACTAAGTAAAAGAGTGAAAGAAGTGTGTCAAGATCCATCATAAGGGAAAATAACTTTTCACACAGAATCACAGAATCACAGAACATCAGGGGTTGGAAGGGACCTCAAAAGATCATCTAGTCCAATCCTCCTGCCAGAGCAGGATCACCTACAGTAGGTCACACAGGAACGTGTCCAGGGGCATTTTGAATGTCTCCAAAGTAGGAGACTCCAC
>NW_009710573.1:353-635 GCF_000703405.1 Apaloderma vittatum | reverse complement strand
TGGGGAGAGCCGAGGGCCTCCCGTGCGGGTCCGCTGGTGTTGTTACTGATGAGCTCCTGAAAGTTGCTCGAGGAAAGCTTTGTTTTCACCTGGACTTTAAATGTTATCGTTGCCAGTGAGCGAAAGGGGACTCTGGCAACCCGTTGGGAAGCTGGGATGCAGCCCTGAAAAATGTGCCATTAGATGGATAATACTTTTTCCTCTCATAATTACTGAGGTATATTCACAAGGTGGAGCTACTGAAAGGCGGAGGAAGCGCTGATCTGATCATCTCCCTGTCCG
>NW_009710573.1:0-263 GCF_000703405.1 Apaloderma vittatum | reverse complement strand
GTCCGTTTCTTTGCTCTTGCATCCCTCGCTCTCCCTTCACAAAAACACAACCCACAAAACTTGCGGCGTTACGCGGCTGGCTAAAGTACGAACCGCTTTGAGCCCCGAACCCCCAGATAAAAGCCAATTTTGTTTATTGTAGAGCTTTTAATGCAGGCACCAAAAGGTTATTCTCGCTGGGATTTGTATGTTAGAGGGGGATGCTCCTCCGTGCCATTAATAAGGGTTGGGGAAGAGATAATGTTGCTGGAGCAGAAGAGGAT
>NW_009710572.1:381-1037 GCF_000703405.1 Apaloderma vittatum | reverse complement strand
ATTTTTTATTTTTTTTTTAGTTTCCTCTTTATTTACTCGTTTTCTTTTAAACAGGTGTGACTGCTCTTCTTCAGCAAAGGTAACTCGTAAAAGTGAAACTGTGAAGACGTCTGGTTACTAATCAAAGTAGAAATGACGAAGGGTTGGTCATGAAAATGGTGGCTTCAATGTAAACACTACATTCGATTTTTGTTTTTCTTTTTTTTTCCTTTTTTAAATTATTTTTTGTGGTTTTATGTGTGTTTTTTAAAATTTTTAAATGATTTTCATTCTTTTTTTTTAAAGTCTGTTTTTAAAGTGGTTTTTTTTCTTTTTTTTCCCTTTTTTTTTCCTTTTTTTTTTTTTGCAGCACAAAAATCCTAACATAGCACAAACATCCTCACATGAGAGAAAAAACACCATTCACTACGAGGAGAAGAGGAGCGGGGTGGGGCAGAAAAAAGCAGCACATAAAAGCATTCACTGGAAAGAGTTAAAAATGAATAAAAACCGAACGGAAAAAAAAAATTACCCTAAACCAAAAAAATAAAAGAAAATAATATACATATATCTGCATAGCCCTCCCTGCCGCCCCCTCGCCTCGCAGGAGGGGTGCTGGGAGGGGGAAAAAATGTGTCCGGAGAGGCTGAGCTGTGCTTTTGGATCCGAGCCTGGAG
>NW_009710572.1:0-305 GCF_000703405.1 Apaloderma vittatum | reverse complement strand
AAGCCAAAAACCCCACCGACCCCCAGAGAGGGAGGATGCCCCAACCTCCCTGAGCAGCCAGGATGGGCGATGGGAAAAGAGCTTCGTGTTGCTGTTTCCCTTTTTGTGAGCTACGATAGGTGGCCGGGGGCGGTTTTGAATTTCCCCCTCCCCTCCTTTTATTTTATTCCTTAACAAAAAAATAAAATAAAATTTGTCTTTCAGTTTTTTTCCAGGCAGCGGCTCGCCCGGGCTGGGGTCAGCCTGGCCTTCCCCACGCTGCACATCAAAATAATTCATCAGCATCGCATTAGAATAATTTTTAA
>NW_009710571.1:0-10696 GCF_000703405.1 Apaloderma vittatum | reverse complement strand
GCATCAACCACTCCTCCCAGTTTTGTGTCATAACAATGCTTTTATGTAGACAGCAAAAAGTATTACTGTCATATTTTCCAAGTTTTTTTCCAAACTAGGTTCTTTCTAGAGTCCTGCGTTAAAGCCGGAACTCAAATCACGACAGTTGTAGCCAAGATAACAGCACCATGGGGCTCATCCCAAGATCTATCCCCAAATGCATACTCCTACACCTAAGCACAGTCAAAATTCAAAATGCACCTGACGATGTTTTTCAAATGCTAAGACACAAAGTAAAAACACAACAGTTTGACCAATTCTTCTGTAACGAGAATCACCGTGTTCCTCATACATGAGGTATTGGAGTTGCCTTTGAGAGCTCGTGTAAATCATCCAAATGTCTTGGCTTCAGGCTAATTTTAACACCATCTCCGATACCAGCACAAAGACAGACAGTGTAGCAGTCTTGAATAACTAGCGTTTAGGAGGTTTAAAATGCTTGAACTAAGTTAAATAGGTAGGCTGTCCATCTAAATCACCGATACAAAAGCGAAGAACTGCAGACACAGCCAGCATTGACCAGGGACTCACCTCCAGGAATTACCGGCAAATGTTGAGAAGTGTGGTTTGGCTGGGCTGAAAGAAGAACTGCATAAAGAACATCTCAAAAAGCAAATTGTGTTTGGCAGCATGAGCTCTGGTAACTTAGGGTGAGAAAGCAGAAGTAGTTACCAGCAGAAGCTACTTTTTGGTTTTCTGGAGGCTGTGGCCCACACAAGCAGGTATCTGAACAGCTGGTGAAATATTTCCTGGCTTGGCCGTTCACATTATTCAATCACTACGAAATGGTGCCAAGTGTGGCTTTATTTAATAAACTGGCCTAGACTGGAGTCCTTCAGAAGTGCTTCATGAGCCATTGAGCCCAAAGTAGTTCAGACAGATAGTCCAGAAGACTGAATATTTTATTCATCTGAGATTTTAAATCACATTTGAGGAACTTAGGCTTTCACTATATTCCCGCTGTTCAGCCCGTCCATGCTTAATTTTTAAGAGCTGCTTCTGCTGTAGTTCTAAATATGTTCTTTTCTGTCTTAGAAATGCAAATCTCTGTGCATTGTTTAGCGAGCTTCACGAGAAATTACGGCCAAAGAGTAGTTGAAGAAGAACAGGTGGTTATTTCAGGCACCGGGCTTCAGTGGTCTCATGGAGATCAGCATCTGATCCCCTATCGGAAACCCTGGGAGAAGTATTCTCTCCCTGGGATTCATAATCGTGAAGACTTTGAAGAATAAAATGTCAAAGCTGAGTCTCACAGAAATATACCTGAGGAAGGAAAGGAAGAAGAGTTGCCACCACCTTATCCACATCTCAAGGAACCCTTTCACTACCTTGTCAAAAGCAGGCAGGGAAGGTATCAGAGCTGTTGCAACCTTTCTGCTCACAGATCTTCACCGCTGAAGGCTGACGTTACTACTGACACATTTCTCCAAGCAAGCGTGAATCCTGCTTCTGATTAACCACGAGTGCATTGGGAGACAATTTTCTCCCTTTTCTCGCCTTACCCCTCACTCTGCCATGGGGTTAGTTCACGACTATCCCAATGCATGACGAGGGAGAAAAAGGGATTTCAAGGTCACCGCAGTTTTCCCTAATTAACACTTCAAATTACCGTGCTGAGATTGGAACTTTCCTTCCACCTAGGCTGTCAGAATTGCTGGAAGGAGGAAGCAGAAAAACTGACCTTAGATATCACTGAGGATGCAAACTCATTTAGAGAGGTTCAGAAGGAAGAAGTTACTCTTTCTCAAACCACAGATCAGAAATACGATTATTTATTTGGTTTTTTATTTTCATTGCTGGTTTTGTCTTCAACAGGAAAGGATAAAAGCCATGCTCTGGGGACCTAACAGAAAGTGTCATCTGTGAACAGGAGCAACAAAAATAAGGGAGAATTCAGCAAAGACAAAAACAACTTCCAGCATCCAGTGTGAAGTATCTGGGATTTCAGTCCATCTACCACCTATTAAGTATAGTCAGAGAGGAAACTACTGACAAAGGAGGTCACTGAATTAGTCTTCTTTCCAAAGTTTAGTGTCCGAAAGAGTCTGTATTTGTGTGATGCATGTACATTACACAATTTTAACTCATGAATTAAGACTGGTTTAATAAAGGAAAGAAAAGTCAAATATAATAATAATAATAAATAACAGTTATAACAATAATTGTAATGAAAAGGAAGATAAAGAGAGTGAAATAAAACCCAAGAAAAAACAAGTGATGTCCAATGCAATTGCTCACCACTCGCTGACTGATGCCCAGTCTCCAAGCAGCAATCTGCCCCTCCTGGACAACTCCTTCCCAGTTTGTATACTGGGCATGATGTCCTGTAGTACGGAATATTCTTAGGGCCAGTTTGGGTCAGCTGCCCGGGCCATGTTCCCTCCCAACTTCTTGCACCCCTCTAGCCTTCTCGCTAGCAGGGCGTGAGAAAGCTGAAAAATCCTTGAATTAGTATGAATCCTACTTGGGAAGAACTAAACCATCAGCGTGTCAGCAACGTTATCCTCATACTAAACCCAAAATACAGCACTTTACCAACTTCTAGGAAGAAAATTAACTCCGTCCCAGACAAAACCACAACAGAGGACAGACTTTATGACCTAGTAGGTTTGCTTTCATGACCTAATAGTTTTGCTGTCCCTCTCTGCCAGTAATTCTGTATTCAGTGACTCCATAATACCACGGGGTTTGAAATACAAGATTTAAAAGCACATGAAGAGCAGTTTTATCCTAGCACAAGCCTTGCTGCATGGCATAGCCTAACAGCCATTTCTGGGTGCCAGTGATCTTGGCTTCTCTTCTTATCCCATGACTGACCAGCAAGGTCATAAAATATAAAACCTGAGAATAAGAATACTCAACTTTGTAAACCACTTCGACATCTGTTTGCGTTTGAGCATAGAAGGAAGGAAGCACATTCTTAAACATCCAGGCCCCAGTGCAGTTTTTTTTACCTTTTCAATCATAAGATGTCATTTTTATGTGTATAGATGAATGAAATAGGATAAACCAAAACCATTTCATCTGTAATCTATTTTTTGAGATTTTTAAACAATACTTATTGTTGTTAACGACTGACTGCTCTTATCACAAGAAGACAAGGGTTACCTCTGCTTTGTTTAGGCTCCGATGACCTCAAGGAAATCATTTCATCTATCTTGATGTGTCAACAGATCACACACAACGACTATAACATTTTTACACTGCGTCTTAGACAATGGCTTTGTGTAAAACTAATTCATGGATTATAGTAAAATTGAGCTTTCTAATGTATGTAAATTACTCCGTAATCCACATATGAAACCAGCTACAACAATTATACAAGGTTACCTGGGCTGAAAATTAAGCTTTCCGTCTACATAGCAGCGGTAAAGGCTAATGTGACCATGCTACACATACTTTAAAGTGAGAAAGCTGCAGACTAATTTGCTATTGTTCACTCAGTTCTATCAATTTGAAATTCAAATTTGTACGATTTCTTGACAGGGAACAAAAGGAATGAACAGACTCAATCAAGATTCATAAATTACATTTTGTTTCTCTATGTCATCTATTTCTCTTTTTTAATTAACATATTACTGTGCTTAAAAGGAAAGATCAGAGAATCAGTTTGCAGTTCCATTTTTATTCTTTAGGGTAAAGACGTCAACTTCTTCCCTACATTTATCTGGCCTCATACTGATGAGGGGTTTGGGTCCAATAGGAAGTTCTTTCCAATAGAAACAGGGAATTCACCACAGCTACGACTTTTTACGGTTTACATAACTTTTAGCTATAAATCATTTCATGAAGATGTAATTTCTGAACCTACAGAAGCTACTCCCAGAGCAGTGAAAACTCTTATTTATAATAGGATTGAGCATTATAATTAGAATGAGCAGGCTATTCAGCTGTATCCAAGGATCTTCCAAACTCTGCTCAGAATTCACTGGCAAGATTTGTACCCTAACTCATAAGTAAAAGTCAATAGATTTCTTACTGCTACAGTAATTGCTTCTCAGAACTTCTCTGCCAACTGCATCTGAAAAAA
This sequence comes from Apaloderma vittatum, assembly GCF_000703405.1. Taxonomy (NCBI): domain Eukaryota; kingdom Metazoa; phylum Chordata; class Aves; order Trogoniformes; family Trogonidae; genus Apaloderma; species Apaloderma vittatum. The sequence continues at coordinate 6,627 of NW_009710571.1, read as the reverse complement.
ATTGCTTTGGGTGTCCCCTAAAATCTATGCTGAATCTTGGAAATAGGTGGCTGATGTAGATAGAGGCTTTTAGAGAGCATGCCACTCTATAATATCTTGTAGCCTCCTCATAAACTCATCATACCAAGAAAGGTGATTTATGCGTCTTATAACTGGTTACTAGCCAGATCAGACTGTCATAATTAAATCTTTCTCAAAATTATATTAGAAAAGGTTTTCTCCAGGCCATGAATTGCCTTAGAACAGAAGCCAATCAGACACTATAAAAATCTGAATAAACTTAAAACAAAGTAAGCGACGTGGAATAAAAAGGATTTATAAACTTCAATCAGGAAATGAGGTAATAGTATTTATAAAACTATAAATTTAAAAGCTCCCAAACTAATTTAAAAGCAGTTTGGTGATACAGCCAGATGAGAAGTGCATAAACAGAAGGTTCCTTTGATTATCAGAGTGTTTGCTTCTTAAAATTACAACACAGCCATTTATCAGAGGGTGTCTCAAGGCTATAATCAGTGAAAGATATTCAAGAACTGAGGTAATTTAGTATGCTGAACGTCAATCAAACCAGGGCAAAATAGGAAGCAAGGTGCTAATGCAGATGTGAAATATGCATATGCTAAGGTGACATGATGAAGGAATAAGTGACAGTCACGTTCCTGATACGTTACAGTACTCTGAATACAGTCCTAATTGGGTGAATTCAAACAATGTAGCAAGTGCAGTTCTATATGGACTGAACCGTAAGTTTCAACAGCAAAGTACTACTGCTCTATTATGACAGATATCAAATAATGTCTTCATTTAGGCACTAGTTGAAGGGAGTATGTAGAAGGGCACGACACTTCTAGAACGTCCTTCCGAATTTCATAACAACATCAGGAAAGACCGTGACACAGGAACTCTGTTTCAGGGAAAACTCATCTTCTAAGAAGGGATTTCAACGAAACTTGAAATAGGCAAGAACCAGAATGATACAATTAAATCATTAAAGAGGCAAAGAGAAAACAAGCTGACAGCTCCATTCTCCACAGGACAGATCTTGGCAAAACCAGTTTTCCTGTGGCCAAAACGTCTATCATTTCTCTCAAAGAAAATAAGCTGAAAGTTTCCTTTTCCCCCTATATGGTTTTCCAGACATCCTGATACACACCTTGGGACCACTGACTTACAATGACATGCTCATTTAAGAGAAATTAATATTACTAGGTCTTGTGAAAAACACTGAGTCATAACTACAGGAACTGCCTTTTTGACCTGTTTTCCACGACAAAAAATATGCTTGCAAGGCTATGTAAGAAAGCAGAAGACATGTTCTGCTGTATACAAGTTAATTAAGAGTTGAATACAAGTCTTTCAGGTTGGTTGTCTTTTACTTTGCTTCCCTCTGAGTGAAAGGCAATGTAGCTGCTAAAAATTTTGTCACACGGGACACTGAGCAGAACTGAAGCGAGCATTACTAAATATGTGAAAATCCCCTCAAGTATGTCTTCTTCTGTTCTTATCTGAACCAGGGCAGAAAAGATTAGAGATATTTACCTGATGGCCAGAGAAGTGTAATCCAATTGGTCTGTTGATATTGGCCATCGTATTTAAATAGAAACTCCCCATCAGAAATGGTTAAGGAATCGTATATGAGTAGCAGCTTTATCAGATTTTTAAGGCAGAGGTGATAAAAGGGAGAGTTCTCCTTAACCATAATCATAGAATCATAGAACAATTCAGGTTGGAAAAGACCCTTGGGATCATCGATTCCAACCATTGACCCTACACTACAAGGTCACCCCTAAACCGTATCCCCCAACACCCCATCTAAACAACACTTGAACACATCCAGGGATGGCAACTCAACCCCCTCCCTAGGCAGTCTAAGTCATAAGCATGACCATTTCAAAACTAATGCTGAAAAAAGGATGTCATTCTAGAAAATATAGAACTAAAGGGGACATAATTTTTGAATATAAAATTATTACTGCCAGACAGCAAGTGAATACTTTTCTCTCTATGTGGAAAACACAGTTGGCTAAGTAACTGTTAAGAAGTCATTACCCCCTTTTGAAGAAACTAGGTGGCCACTAATGGAAGAAAAGCATTGTACCTGATGAACCCACAATAAGCTCTGTCTAGCAAAGAAACCCCAAAACATGCTTTTTTACAGCCTTATGTGTATCTATGTAAAGCAACACATAATTTTAAACATCATTCTTTCCTTAAGCATTATTCTCTAGCAAAACTAAACAATCTCTCAGTAAAATATTAATTATTCATCCCTCAAGAACATACGTAAATTAGTGGGGGTTTTTTTTAGTCTTTCCATGTATTGCCCCAGGCCTGGATGCACAATCGAATTATAAATCACAAGTTTTTGCTAAGCAAAAACTCAAAAGCAATTATACATACTGCATGGTTCAGGCTCTCTGCACTCATGGCCTTCCTCCCTTTTTGTCCCAAAAGAATTAATGGAAAGAAAGTGAATTTTTCCTTTTTTTAATTACTTCAGTAAATTGTACACATTCTTAATCCTCAGGTTATAAGCTTTGAACCAAAATTACCTAAAATTTTACAGTTTTCAGTTAATAAACATGAAACAAAACCAACTCCAATTAAACTTAGGGGCAACGACAGAGCAAAACATACACAATTCTTCTACCATATTTTACAACATGTATTAGTTTTATTACTGCATAGAAGTTCTTCCACCAAGACCAACGCTGTATCGAACAGGACATGCTTCACATATTGAAAAGGCCCTTGTCTCACAGAATTTAGACAGGAAAGGCAAAGATTAGAAGAAAAGACACATTACTGGTGGTGGTTTATTCACAGATAAGACGTCAAAGAACGTTTGCTAAATGGAACTATATTCCAAAATGCATAAACTTTATAGAGCTGAGACATGAACTGAAGATCGAGTTCCCAATTTTACTCTGTATTGTCATTAGTTCTATTTTCATCATATAATCCCATTCGTACATTTATAGAACAGAAGCAGTATCACAGACCCTGTGTGACCTAATAAATAACAGAAATCACATTCTTTATGACAAGGTTAAACTCTGTATTTTTTAAATAACTACTAATTAGAGCAAATAAAAATAACAATATCATGCTCTATTTATTGACAGGTTCCAAAGAGAGCAGAGGGCTACAACTGTCAAATTATTCATCGCAAACACTTCATCATCTACTTCTATCAGTAACTAATGTCAGTTGGGGGCTTCCTATCTCACAAGGGAATGTTATTTCATTTGCAGTCTAAGTATCATCAACAAATAATATAGCTTTCCTTCAGAATTTTCTCTGATTTGTCTGTAAGAGGTTACGTTGTTAGGGCATACTGTAAAACACTCGTTCATACTATCTGAAGGAAATGGATCCGTATTTCTTCACAGCATCTGTTAAAACTATGATTTTTGCGTTAAGTCCACATGAACAGATGTTTTTTTCTGACTGAAGAGAAACCAAGACTTTAGTGCAAATGAGGCTCTGGAAGACTATTCTTTCCAAAAGCAGTAAGCAGACAACTGTTAGAAAATTTCACCCCTAGAGTTGTTCTTATGCTGTCGTGAAGGAATTTAACATGATCAAGCGTAACTTTCAACATTGTTTTGCACAAAGGTTAAAAAGAGTTTGACCTGGATGATATCTGAATAGGAGATTTTCTAAGACTATGTAATTGCTCTTTGGGGTAGTAACAGCAATCCAGTAGTAGAGAACAGACTGAGTCCATACTGAACATATGTGAAACATGGGAAATGGATTCAAAGACACATGTTCATGCAAAAGCTACCAGGCTTCCGTTCAAACGTTGGAATCTTGACTTCTCTCCTGATTTTTCAGCCAAACTTTATGTGATAGTGTTCAACTTGCCGAACAAATTACATCTGATTTTTTTTCTAAAATAAGGGCAACCTAAGTTTCTTCCTAACCAGTTACTTTATTCTTTGTGCCGGAAAAGTTTTATCCCACCTGTGACCTCTGTGATGTCTAAAGTTCCCCATCTCGGGGGGTAGAACTTTGTCCTCTATTTGTTGGAGCAAGGGATGGCAGAACTAGGACAACAGTTTGTAAAACCTTTGGGCTCTTAGGGGTTAAAAGGTGCTCTTACAAATGGAAGTCCTTACCATTTACTCACGGTGAGCTGAAGGTGAACGACCAGAAGTTTCGGCACATATTACTTCTGCAGGATGTCTCAGTTGAAGCTCACTAGGTTCAGGCAGTTATCACGGAGCCATGGATTAACAAAAGAGTTGGAACATACCTGAGGATCTCGTTAAACTTCACTCGCAGGAAGTGTCTTACAAAGTCTTTCTCAGAGATCAAAACAGGAAAAACACTTAGAAATACACAGCGTGAGCAAAGACTGATGGCCTCTAAGAAAGGAAAGGCGGGCTTCACCATCTGGTGAGGTTTCTTTGAAGACAAGACTACCATAGGAGAAAAAAAAAAAAGGGATTCAATGGACATCACATGTTCAGATCTCCAGAAAGGATTTGACAAAAGTCCAGCTCATGTGTTGCTCTTTTTTACTGCAAAGTGGCTCAAAAGCACGTGGGCTAGCTGCCTGTTAGCGGTGTCTTACTGTTCAAAGTGCAGGCAAGAATAGAGGAGGGACAAGGAGGGCTCTGGGGGCATCTGGGCATACTAACTGCTGTGAAATGTCGTGCCTTGATGTTTCACACAGTAACATCGACTGTATTTAACCCTGTCTCTGCCGACTCCTAGCGCAATGGCCAAATTTCCTTGTGGGGCATTGCTTTTCTTCTGAAATTCTGATTTTGAGCTGCGGGGCTTTTCGTCTTCCACGTGACAGAAGGCACGCGAGTCTTTAAGATCTGCTATAAACGGTGGTTTCACTATTACAGAATTTATGTAGAGAAGGTGACGCTTCACAGCAACGTTTAAGAGCTTGTGTACATCGGCACAAGAAGCAGAATAAGAGGTTACTCTTGAAGTGGGGCCTTATCCAAAATACAATGAAGTAAATGGAAAAGCTCCTGTTGATTTCAACAGGTCATGAGAGTGACAAGTGTCTGTGACTTTTCCTCGTGAAGGAACACTTGCGCCAAGGCTTCAGTTTGTTTCTCCTCCTATGTGGCTTCCAAGAGGAACGAGCGATACTCAGGGATCTTGCAGAAAATAGCCCACTCGGGTTGGTGACCCAGAGCCCAGTGCCTGCATGTTTGCCAGTCAGCTGAATATTAACTGCTAGAGCCGGATACAACGGGATCCCTTACAGATTCAATAAAAGAAATGTTGCATCACGTCATGAATACCCTTTCTGGATATCTTTAGAGTCCTGAACACCTCAGTCTGCTTATGGCAAAGGCTTTGGAGAGGCTGATCTTCTGAGATCTTTTTCATCACACACTTTTGTAAGGCATTAGTAGGTCTATGAACCTAATTCGATAGCTTATTTAGCCTTTCCATCTTCCAAAGAGCTGCTGTTTATCCCATTGACGTAAATTCTATCAAATGTACTCATTTAGCCTGTGAGAAATCAAACTCCTACTGACATCGACAAATGTAACACAGATTGTATGGATTATCTCTAGAAGGAAAATTCTTCCCAATAAGGCAGTTCCTTCTCATCCTCTGCAAACGTACCGTTTAACTACAGCCATTATTATGAAATAATCAACTGAATGACTTCATAAAACCTTCTGTAAAGGATAATCTGAAAGACCCCCCCCAAAATTAAAATCTTACTTAAAACCTCAAAAGGATTAAAATCTTTGTTCAGGGCCCAGAAAGGTTTCTCAGACCCTGGAAATGAATAACTATTTATATCAGTCAAATGATACCAGTCACAGCCCTATCAACCATTTAGACGAAATATGTTTTGTCTCTCTTTAACTGCCCTCCTTTTCAGTAGCCACAGCTATTTTATTGCATCGCACATTCTTACCTAGCTGCTCCTCAGAAATATTTAAGTCCTCATGAAAAAACCTGTACTCTTTTTAGAATTCATGTTCCAAGACATTAAAGGAGTTCTATGGGCTTTTGTGCCTTTTCCTTTACTGTTTGAAAGGAGAAAAGAGTTATGTGAATAAACAATGAATAAAGTTTACTGAATAAACTTGAAATATGTTAAAGGGTTCAGTACCTTCCGAGTTACCAGATTATCTCCACTGTGGTCCACAATGGCAGGCACATAAGTACATTGTGATTTTAAGCATAAAAGAACTTTTCATTTTAAAGCTGACATTCCTGCCCATGAGACCAAAGTTAACGCATATGTAACCTGTTTGAGCTATAAGATCAAGTCCTTTTATTACATTTTTTTTGTGCAGTATAGCCAATAAACTAGGAGTAAATAATGACTCTGGTTGCAGACAGTGGAGACGAAACAAGATTTTTTGGTAATATTAACATAATTCTCATATTCTTATGAAAGGTTCACATGGGCATGGGGAAGGGGAAAAAAAAAGCCTCTAGATGCCTTTGCACATTATGAACACCATGCCTCTGGGTTATTCTGAGCAATTTTCTAACACATCCTTAGCTAATTAAAAGTTCTTTTTCAAGCCTGGATTTAGGTTTTAAATTTCTTAAATATTCTCAGAAATGTAATCCCTTGAATCTGTAATAAAGGAGGGATTATATATATATATATATATAAAATAT
>NW_009710570.1:0-1378 GCF_000703405.1 Apaloderma vittatum | reverse complement strand
AAAAGGGGAAAAAACTAAAAAGAAAACGGGGTAAAAACATAAAACGGAAAATTGTTTGTTAAGGCTTAGAAGCAGATGGACTTTGTGGTGTGACAAACTGTACCGCGACAACGGAACTCCTCAAAACCCTTGTAAAATGCAAAAATGTCTAAGAATATTTATATATGTAAAATTTTTGATAAATAAAGACTCTAAAACTCCCTGACGCTTGGTCTGGCTGTGTGACTCTTCCCTCCTTTTTTTTTTTTCTTATTATTTTTTTTCTTCTTTAAGCCCTCTTTGTGTGTGTGCGTGTGTGTGTTTATTGCTTAACAAATTTATTCATTTATAGCCTCCCGGTGCCCACCCCTCCCATCCGAGGTTAGGAGCTGCAGGCTACGGGACCCGGCCAGCTCCTGCAGAGTTTTGATATGAAAGTAATTATTTTCCCGGTGGCTGCTGCGGGGATTCAGTTTCTTGCCCAAAGGGTTATTATACATTACCGATTTCTAGTGATATGAAATCACATAAACTTCCTACAATAATAGAATTAGCATGAAAGGCTGGGGTGTCAAATTGAAATTGGAAAATAATAGCCTCAGCAGCTGGGGGAGTGTGTGTGCATATTGGATCGGAGATGGGAATACGTGGGGCGGAATTTTCATGAGGTTTTTTCTCTTTGTCAGGCCTCTTGTAGCTGGCTATATTAAGATAGATGTTCAATGATATCCCTCATTGTTCTGTCGCTTATATTGATGTTGCTGTGTTATCAACCTATTGATCATGTGTCGCCTGTAATAGGACAGGCGCAGCAAACGCTCCTCTTTACAAAAGCAGAACACATTTGTTCTAATAGGGTTGGGGCTCCTGGGGGAGCCTTTGGGAGCTTCAGGACATCTGCACCAGAGAAATATTAACAAACTTGGCTGGAGCTAAAATGCACCGCGGCCCCCTCTGTCCCGCGCCCCTCCAAAAAAAAAAAAAATATATACTCGCAGCCTCCTCAATTTAGAGTGAGCCCGTGTAGCGCAAACGCCACCAATTCCCCAGAAATTGAAATCCCAATTATTAAAACCATTAATTCTGGCGAGTCTGTGCACAGTGGAATTATGTTTACAGCCTCGTTAAATATCCCTGATCCCTCCTGGTCATCAGGCCTTTATTTGCAAATAAATTGAAAATAATCAGAAGGATAGGCTTTCCTCGTCGGCGCGGGCTCAAATGAATTTCTGAGCCTCAGTCCCTTTAATAATATTTACATAATTTTCGCTCAGTGACTCTGATATTTGCTCTCTAGGAGACCGAGCTTATAGGAAAAATAATTAGATCAAAAGAAAAAGTGCGAGAGAGGGAGAGTGCGGGAGCGGGCTCGGCGGGCTCGGAACGGACAGAGCCCGCT
>NW_009710569.1:0-11420 GCF_000703405.1 Apaloderma vittatum | reverse complement strand
CGCTGTGGCACCCGGCTGGCACCGGCGCCGGGACCCGCTCCCGAGTTTGCGCTGCCTGTTTTCCTCTTCGCTGTTATCGTCCGCTCCTTTGGCGGCAGCTAAAGAAAAGCAGACATCGGGGCTTTAATTGCTACTTATAACAAATCTAGCGGGGAAAACTCCCTTGCTCTCTTCTCACCTTTTACACGGGGATGCTGGAGTGCGTTTGGGAGGTGCTCTCCTGGCACAGGAGCGCTTCTGAAACGATGCGCAGCAGAAGCCATTGCAGGCAAACAAATGTGCCTCCGTGGTCAGGAGTCCCTTGCGCAAGCAAAAGGTTCATAACTGCCTGAGCAAAATCCTGATCAGCCTTAGAGCTCCCTCAGCTCAGCGGTGCCTGAGTACACTCACTGCCTTCCAGCCGTTCGAGTCCAGCTCTTCAGGACCCATCCTGCATTCATAAAGCATCAGAGTTTCAAGTGAACATGGGATCTGCAGTACATATCACAGTGAAGAAACTGAACAAATCACAAAGCCAGTATCAGGTGAAGCAGCAGTGATCAGAATCGATCTCTGCTGGAGCTCAGGTGTTTGCTACAGCAGTTCTGGGATCGTTACTCCCAAGCCAAATTTCAGCTGTGCATAGATTCCTACAGGTGACAAATTAGGTTCCCCCAGGAGTTTTCCATTAAAAACACAATGGGTAATTGGAGCAGATTAACACTCTGCTTGTCTGGGATATCAGTGTTTATGTCCACTGGGATGCTATTCGTCGGTGTTGATGGGAGGCAGCAGTGTTTGGTATGTGCTCCTGCAGAATGTAAAGGACTTAGGAAACCAATATGACGAAGTTAAAAAAAAAAAAAAAAAAATTTATTTGCCCTAGCATAGTCTCTTCAACCATCTGCAGAGAGAATACTAATAAACTAACAAAGTGAGTGTTTTATTTGTATATGACGAATAACAATACGAATATATTGTCCAAGGTGGGTGGTCAAACCAATTTTTGCAAGTCGGAGGCCAAGTCTACCATTTGTCTTTTTTACTTTCTGCCCCCAGTGGATCTGGTACACGGGAAAGTCTGTCACTGTTTCACAAACCAGATCTGTGCACCAAGTTACCAGATATGTGCAGAGCTCCACATGAGAGACAGTGGTAACCATGGAAGTTAGTCCAGTTAGATGATGCTTTAAAATAGTGCTTCACTTACAAAATTCTATAACCAGTGTCTCATGGTGAATGAGAAGTATTTGTAGTTATTTCTAATAGTAGCTTAAATGTCTATGACTTGCAGTGATTTGCATCTTAGCAACAAAATCTAATAAGCTTTTATCTCTGATGAGGCTTTTACACCTGAAATACTTAGAATTTGTGTTATTTTCTCCATGAGGAGCCAGGCTGCAAGGACAGCAGAGAGTGGTACAAGTGGCTCAGCTTTGGCAATCCTCAACTTGGCGAGTTGTGTTTGTTCTAGCACAGAGGGGGGGTGACAAAAAGTGAAGTAGAAGAGACCAGTGGCTTAGCAGTTCGCCAGCCTGGCTGGAGCAAAGCTCTGTATGTGCTTATAAGAAAGATCTGCGGACTGTAATTCTGCCTGCACTGAATGTAAATGGGAAAAGGAAGGGTCAAAATGCAGCTTGCTGTCCTGCTAGGAGTCTCCTTTCCACCTACAAGAAGATACATAACCATATATGTGTGTTGCTGTAGATCCCAGTTCAGGGGAACACATTAGCACAAGCTTATGTCCAACTCTACAGATGTCAACACAGACTTACTCAGATGGACTCTACTAAATTAATATTTGATTAGCAGCAGTCAATTTGGACAATAATTTTCAAAAAGACATTGTTCTCCTGTGTTACATGCTCAATAGAATGTTAATTCCAGCACTCCAGGTTTACAATGCCATATATTTAAAACAATTCTCCAGCTGTAACTAATAGAACTTAGATTTTGGATGCTGAAGGAGTCCTCAGGCCTGAGCTGATGCAGAAATCACCGTCAGTTTAGGGCTTAACCTAGGTGTACAGGGACTTCTTTTAGGGATTATTTGTGCCAGAAAATGATAGAGGTTTACATTTTCTAATAAACAAGTCATTACCCCTGCATTATTTCCAGAGCTGGTGGTTTGATGGTGAAGTGGAACATCTTTGGTGAAAGCCATCCTCTGGAATGAGATCCTCTTGGATAAATCCACCTTGATCAAACCACCAGGATGAGATGGCATTCAACTAAGTGTGCTAAAAGAGTTCAGATATGAAATTGCTGAGCTACTAATGGAGAGTTTACACTGACCTCCACTCCAAGGAGCAAAGGTGAGTAATTTGGTAGGTAGTTGTGTGAACAAAGGAACAAATAAAACAACTTTTCCTCTGGGCTGGAGGCAGATCTATCAGAGAAGTGCCCCAAGGACTTATGCTGTGTTTGTACTGGTCACCATCTCTGCATGTGGTATGTCAACGTGGGTGGATGCTGGCAAAGTTTGCAGATGATACAGAATTATTCATAATAATCAAAGCTAAAGCTGACTATTGCAGAAAGAGCTTATAACACCAACAGACAGTGAAGTGCCAGATGAAATTCGGTATTGACAAGTGCAAAGTAAGGCACTTAGGGAAAAAATAACTCTACTTATACATCTGCAGTGACAGGCTTTAGATAGTAACACTCAAAAAAGATCTTGGGTAACTGAAATTTAGGTATGAGGTTTCTGAAAACACCATTTATTGTCCTACAACAGTCAAAAGACAAATTGGATAGTAGGAACTGCTGAATGAGAGAACACAATAAAATAGAAAGAAGACAGTATTACAGTACTGAGTTAAGAACTTTAGAATAGTTACGGATCAGGTAGAAAAGATGGTCAGAGTTTTGGAACAGTTTCTTTCTGAGGAAAGACTAAGTTAGACAATTTCAGTTTGGAAAGAAAACTACCTGAGGGGACTTGATATTAGTGTATAAAATCACCAATGGCGTGGAGAAGACAAAGAGGACAAGGTTAATTTGTGTTTCTCCAATGCAAGAATTAGGGGTAACAAATTGAATTACCATACAGTAGGTCTAAACCATAAGGAAGGAATTTTCCATGTGATTCATTAAACCATGAGACTTGTTGCCAAAATATAAATGTTTTAAAAAGCCTTAGACAAATTCTTGCCATATAGAAGCATTGTTAAGCTGAAAAATCCACTTTCAACCTATAGCTAAGAGCTCCTGAAACTGTTGATTATCCAAAGCCAGAAGAGGATGTCAGATACAGATCACTCTGTACTTCCGCTTTCCTTAAATATCTACGTAGGCTGTCATCTGAGGTGGGATACTGGACTAGAGAGGCCTTTTGTCTCATTCACTAGAGCATTTGTTATCTGAAGGAATGGGAAAACACATCCTGGGTATGATTGCGCAGTGCAATGAGTGTACTGGAACCGTTTGAAAAATAAAGTCCCCTTCCACCTACTATTTGCAAGTTTGTTTGTGGCTATTCTGCATTCATAGCAATTTTGTTTTGATGCTCATAAAAGGAATTCTGCAACTCAGAAAGATTTACTTATGATGCTTTTTTAGGCGAAAGATGAAGTTGCTCTAGGGGGAGCTAACAATTCAAAGTGTCATCCATCATGAAAAAATACATTATTTTTCCAAGAATGTTTTCTTCGTTTACGGTCTCAGTCATGACATCTTTTCTTACACCAGAATATACAATACTGAGCCCATCAAAACAAGAGCCCCAGTCCAGTTCTGAAAACCGCCACATGACTGCTTACTTCTGAAGCCTCTCCCCAGTGTGGCTGGAACATAAAATTACATTCTTTCTTGCTTGCTGGTTTGCAGACCCCATCAAGGGTTCAGATGCACTAGCTCGGTGGCATAGTGTCTGCATCTAGGGCTAACCACAGGGTCTAAAGCACAAACAAAGCTTGAAGTTGTTGAGGGCAGCACACAGCTGGCAGCAGCCAGATGTGGGCCTGGTGACAGGAGCAGCCAAGCTCCATGTTCATGGGGAAGCACAGATTCAATTTTGCTCAACTTGATGCTGGGTCTTGAGATGCTCTGCCTAGTTTGCAAGCACAGGGGACACATGTTCCTGCTAGAGCTAAAAAACACTGAGTTGAGGCTGTTTCTGCTGTCCCGTTTTATTCACACAGATACCATGACCACGTTTGATACACAGACAAAAGCCAAAGACTTTTATATTTCCAAGGAGCAAAACAAATACCCATCTTCAGCCCCATGAGATACTGGTAGGAAAACTTGGGTTGCTTTCTGCTCCAAACAGCTCAGCTTTGATAAATGCAGTAGGATTGATCTGTGCTGTGTCCCTTAACTGAGTTATGATGTATAATCCTCCCTGGAACAGAACATTTACATTCCACTGACCTAGTTGAAAAAATGCATTAATTTTAATTTATGTAAAATTCTCCCAATAGAAGAGTGAGAGGAGAGAGGCAATGTCTTATTTGCCTGCTTGGAGCTAGAAGTGAAGTCCAACTTTTTAATCAGGGTTTTTGAAAATGCTGAAGTGTTTCAGGCACTGCCTTGTTCATGTAAATCCAGACACAGCTTTATTACCTCCCATTTTAGCTCACAAGGTCATGATTAAAAAATGTGCCATCAGCCTGTCTGCTCTCCTCCGAGGGGTGCCTCACCTCCTCTGGGGATGCCAGGGCAGTGGAGCACCAGGGGCAGTTTAGCACAAGAGAGAAAGCAAAAGCTTCATCCAGACACCTCATTTCAACTCCCTCCATTGCACATTTCCATGGAGGCTGATCCCATAGTGACCCAGCCCCAGTGCTGCAGTGCCCACAAAGCGAAAATGGCCAGTAACCTTTGTGAGAGTTGGTTGTGTAGCCCAAAGTTTGGCTGTAGGGTCACTTCATTTGTATGAGTGAGTACATTTACAAAAGGGACTGAGGGAGGGTGGTTTTGTATTGCTTCAGCATGGAAAAATAGATGGAAAGATGTCTTATTTTAGAATACCCTTTAGGAAGAATTACTTGTTGGGTCTTGACTCAACAACGTTGTTCCTATTCCAGCCAGCCTGCCCTGTTTCCACACGGGAGTCTGTCAGAACAAGGGTGCGGTAGGAGCCATCATTATTTGCTCAGCAGGCTCTTTGGCTGCTACCAGCATTACTGTAGCCAGTGAGAAATAAAGCCAATTCAGGAGCTTTTTGTACCAAAGTGGTCTAGGATCAGGGGAGCACAATGATGTCTGAGTAATCTTTTCCTTCTTTTCTTAATGCCTACACAAAGAATAAATTAGGAGCAGGTGAGCATGGGGTCCTTTCTCTATCCCTGGGTGCCCAAACCCATCCTGCAGTACTCATGCTGGCAACGCAGCTGTGGCTGAGGGGACTCCGCTTTCCCTGCCCAAAACTGGAGATCCACGAGCCTGAGCAACACCACAGCTGTCCACAGGTGCCTGTATGTGACCTGAGGGAACTGCTCAGAAATGCACAGATTCAGGGAGATGTTTGGATCCGGACTTTGCCATGAGCCCTGGTCCTATAGCAGAAACATTGAACGCAGCCTATCCTCACACAGTTGCTGCACAGCATGCTGTCTCCTGCTGTCCTTGACGAAAGTTGCCATGTAAACACAGAAGGCAGCATGTGAGCAAGTAAGAATTAAAAAAAAAATAAAATAAAGTAGAGGTATGTGCATACAGCAACCGTGTAATTCTGAAATCTCCTCATCATGTAGTATCCCTGCTGTTTAGAGTCTTACACTTTTCTCTGGTTCAAAATTGTCTCTATTGCAACTCCAGGAATGAGAAAAAATTCCCTTGTAGGTGCAAGTAAGCATCTGTGTCTGATGGAGATATCCCAGGGATGAAGTCGATTGCTAATGTGTGGCAAGAGCCAACGTGCCTTCAGGAGGCCACTGCCCACCTGACATGATACTTTTTCTTGGTTGCTGGTATCTTTAGTTACCATAAAGCTCATTTCAGATGGAAAGTACTGTAGATATTTTGCTCATTACCAATGGAAATATGATGGTATGTTCTCAGTAAGGCTCTGAATGTGCTTATCTCCAGCTGTTTAAGGACACATTTGTATTCCTGAGGAAGGACAATCCTTACACTAGACCACAGCTGCTCAGAGAGATACAGTATCGTAAAATACAGACGGTGATTTGTGACAATAGAGAAATTTTTCTTTTTTTTTCCAGCCAAAAAGCAGTCATTTTGCGCTTTACCTTATGCAACATGAAAAAGATATTATGGAATGTAACCTCTCCCTGTTTTCAAATAAATGGATACCAGGAACATCAGGGGTACGATACCAGGCAGGTATAAATAATGAAATGCAAGGAAAGCAGGAGGAGCAAAAAGAAGTATCCCGTCAGCTCCCAGACCATTTCCAAAGATTTATTTAGTAACGATACCTGCAATATTAATTTTAAACATTAGAACCTCATTGTCAGGTTTTCAGGCCTAGATAACTCATAAGATGTCAGATGTCCTTCCAGACACACATCTACTCTCATAAATCCATCTTTTTCTGCAGCTGGACTTTGGCATGTCTTAAATGTTTCAAGAAAGAGAAATGGCTATGCAATGATAAAACTTTTGCTAAAAAAATAGAAAAGAGATAAGTAAGTAGTATCAATAAATCGATGAGCAACTCTCTGTACAATTTAAGATTTGGAAGACTCTGGCAGAACAGATGGAATTTTATCAACCATTATTCTGGGTATGGAACTTCTGAAAAGAGACCAGAGCTGATTACTAACATGAGTAGCCAAGGCTTGGTAAAAGCAGTCTGCAGGTGGAAATGTTCTTTCAGCAGAATCTTTATTTTCCATGGAATTTCTCATGATCCTCAAGAATTTGATTTCCTCATAGTTTGTAGAAATTTGCTATTGTTAACTTAGCTTGTTTTCAGAATCAGCAACATGTTAATGAGCACTGTCATTCTGTAATGTTACTCTAAGGGCAAAGCTGACAAAAAGATTTCTGACAGAAAACATGGTTCCAGGATTTTGAACACGCCTGGTATTTTGTGCAAGTGACCGTTGTATCCAGTACTTGCTAAGAAAAGCATCAGAGATATTGAGTACCCCATCTCTGTCAGCAGGTAGGATTGCTTCAAATAGGGTGACCCACTGTGCCAGACCCTGGACCAGACCCTGTTCTCTGTGCAGGGTCTCTAACAGCGTGAGCAACTCAGCGATGGAGATGCTGCTAAATGCATTTTGAGGGAAGAAGCAGTAGATCTGTTAAGAGTCTGGCAAGGCTGAACTGTCCTGTTGTGATCCCAGAACATCTAGGAACAAATCTGTCCCTGAACAATTTTTGTTGTTTAACTTCTGCATTTCACCTTTGGGATAGTCTTGGTTGAATATTAACAATATTAACAAGGATTTCTAGTGTGGCCACCTTACTGGTCTGATTCAGATGCATTAGACTCTTCCTTCTCTTCTTGCTATTATGTAGTTTGTATTTATGCAAGCACACTGATCAGAAACTCCTTATGACTAAAATAAAGTTATTTCCTAAGAATTAGTAATTAATTATCCAGTTATGATTTCCTGGACCATTTAGGTAACCCATGTTCCAATTAACGGGTTAATTCATTTTATGTCAGTTCAGCTGTGTCACGTTGTGTCATTTTTGTTTCTTGACTGGGTGAATGAAACCTTTAAAAGGGGATGTAGCAAGTAATGAATACCCTGTTCATACAGTAGAGTAATTCTTGGTTTTGTGTGTGACTGACTATGCAAACAAGATTACATCCAGGCCAGTGCAGCCAGCCACCACGGGGTGAATGTAGCACGCCAGCTGCACAGGGAATAAGTGGAATTTGAAAATGTCATTGCAGACCTTGTCCAAATGCTCTGAATGAAACACTCTCCTTTTATAGAGCTTTTGTAAAAAAAAAAAGCCCCCAAACAAGCAACAAAAAAGTGGCCCTACAAAATGATCACACTATTAACTGTTTGGTTTTTTATTTGACAGTGACTTTTAAAAATCTTTTAAACACCAATTGTCACCACTGGACTGAGTCTAATTTTGTTATCTGAATGTCTTTCCCAGGATTACTGTTATCAAAAAAAAACCAGTAAAAATAAAGAAAACTACAGTAAAACAATTTTAAATTAAACAACTGAAAATTGAACAAATTCAGAAGTTTGGTTTTTTTCCTAAAATTGCTGTTGTATTTTGAGGCACAAGCGTGCCCATCATTCACTCAGTGATATTTTTGCAGCAGTAGTACACAGAAGACTTATCATACCAGGACCTCATTGTCCTTTTCTTTAGTCTTCTGTAGAGGCTGAGTTTCAGTCATAAAAATCTATCTCTCCAACAATTATAAAAGGGCGTGGGACTTTCTAGAAATATGTGAAAAAGTAACTGGTGCATGGATTGGGAATGGGGATGAACCCAGCAGCGTTTAAGGGTTTTCACAGATATTTACAAATGCTGTTTGCAGTGTGCAGGCAGCCCTAATCACCAATACAAAAGCCGTATCAGGCTGGTGTTTAGCAACTGTGGTGAGCATTAAGAGTCTGAATGCTTGTTGACTCCGGAGAGATTGCTTCGTAGTGGGAATATTGATTTGCAGGCAGAAGATTTAGATAATCCATTTCCAGGAAGGCTTGTAGAAAAAAATAAGTTCTGATTGCTGTGTATTCGACACGAAAGAAGGCTGCACTTTGTTCAGTTGCATCTGAATCTTACACATCAGAAGCAGAATGTCTTTCCTTTAAAAACTGCAGTTTGCCAGAGTTCACATTATTCTGCTTCAGGCAGGTCCAAGCAAGGCAAAAGGGTGTAGGAATTAATTTTATCAGCACAGCTGATAGAGCTGGGAAAAGCAGTTAAGTTTTTCAACACAGAGATCATTCTTTAGGTCTGCAACAAGCATGAAGCTTCAAGTAAATTTTAGTTATGAAAATTAATTAAGCAACAGCACTGAGTGATTACATGGAAATGTTGTTTGCTACCCATGGATCAGGTGAATAGAGCAAGAGGAGAAATGATGAAGTCCTGCAGCCCAAAAAGAAACATCTAACCCTGAAGCAGCTTTGTGAGAGGAAGAGAAGAGATTATTATATACCCAAAAACTGATGTCTTTGCTGAGTTGGTAATACCTAGCCTCCGGCAGAGCTGTGGGGGTTTTTAGGTAAGTGAGCTAACCTGTTGAGTACACATTATCTGCTGATGACGAGGAAAGCGGAGCAGACCCTTCACAATGTTACATCAAGCAGATTATATTAAGTGCATCTGGTCAATGAAATACATCCAAGCTGCCTGACACATCTTTCAAATGCTGAGATGTTTATTCAAAACAAGATTGTGGGGTAGAATGAAATACCAGTGGGAATATATGTGGCTAATATTGGTTCAGTTAGGAGCTTGCTCTAAAGTCACACAATAAGCTTCCAGTGATTTCAGCTGTCTGTCTCTTGTGTCCCAGGCCCTTCAGGGCTTCTGTCCATTATTGAGTCTCTTTTAGCTTGAGTGAGTCACTAGAAAGGCTTGAACTGCTCAGGGTCAGGGCTCCAGGTCCTTCCTCCTAATCCTCCTCTGCTGCACCAGGAGGGTCCTTCTTCTCTTCATGTTTTCCTCTATCATAGACTGATATTTTTTCTATCATCATGCTAACAGCTCTTACTTAGAAGTAGAGGAAAGTAGGATCTCTCATCCATATGTTTATCTTGCTAATGGGAATTATCTGAATAGAAAATGAGTACAAGCAACACTCATTTATCCTGAAAAAAGCAAGCTGGAAAGCGTCAGAGAGATGCAATGAATGAACTCCTCTTGCTAATGGCTGACTGGCCTTGTTAATAATATGGATATAATGATGTTAAGCTTCTCTATTAAGTCAGCAGACTGGGGCTATTGGTTACACTTCATTTCTAAGAAACGGACTCATTTTTCAATTATATTGTAATTTGTGGTGTCTTCAAGTGCCTGGAAAATGCAAGAAGTTCAAGAACATCTCACCGAGGATGCTGCAAAATTTCACTCAAGCAAACAACTCAGTTCAGAAAGATATCCTTCGGTTTGTGCTTCATTTCTCCCCTCCCTAGATGAAGGGAAGAAAGTGATTACACCCATGCACATCAAAAATCAAGTCTGTAAGTGAAGATTATCCTGAGGACATGGCTGAAGTTGTCTGCTTAAAACCTTCTGAAAGAGCCCTCTAAACACTGACTTACCTGGATGTACTCAGCAGCCACATACTGGTGTGTAGCTGCAATTTTGGAGTTCCTGGTGTAGTGAGGTGAAAGGTGTTAGAGCATCCTTACCTCTTCCTCATGCTTCTGTGCCCCTGGGACAAGCACTGGGTCCATTTCCAGTCTCTACCTATTGCAGGAGCCACCCAGGGGCGCAGCAGCACCTGCATGTCACTTGAGTTTCTGGATGTGCTGGGAAACAGTGTTACCTCAAGGATGCTCTTGGACATGAAAGTAAAATGCAGCCCCTGATGTTTGCATCTGGATCACTATATATGCACACTGTACACACCTGAGCACCCTGCCTTGCCCAGGTCTCAGCAGGGCTACTACCTATCCCTGCTGCACACACAACTGCAGGGAGCTGGCTTTCTGGTACAGCCTGTCTCACAGGGCCCCTTCAGGAAGGAAGCAGAATCTTCTTCCCTCTCCATGTCCTTGTTTTTGTATGTTAAATTCAGTAATGTTTTGATGTCTAGGATCTGGGAGTCCCAGGGGATGCTGTAGTCTCCCAGTTAGAAATCTTGAGTGAAGGAGATGGTTAATGGCTGCCCAGGAGGGTGAAGCATGACAGCCGAGGGAACAGTTGGCTCTGACTTAAGCGGCAAAGACAAATGTTGTGCTGGTTGGCAGGAGGAGAGCATTTCCCTTGCCAGCACCCTCCCTTTGCCATTGCTTGGGGGCACCAGACCACACATGAGGTCTTTCTGGGCCTCCTCAGACCTCTTGGATATGCATATTACCAGAGTATTAAGGGATGCCCTCCTCTCACTACTGCTGGCAGAGGAGCCTGGGCCAGGTCCTCCCAGCTACTGCCTTATCCTCATTTAATTTCAGTAGCAGTAGCTTCCCACGTACTTTTTCTCTCAGCTGAAATCCAGGCCACACTAAACTGCTTCAAACCCCTTAGGTGCCTTTGGGGTCCCGGTATCCAGGGCAACCCCCAGAAAAGACTTCTTCTTCTCCTGACCCTTGTGATACCAGTTCACCTCTCTCTCAAGCAGCAAAAGCAAGGTCCCATCCTGCTGCCCTTTGGCTACTTTGTGGACCTTCATATGGCAGAGCTAAAACACTTCTAAAGGTGCCCTACTCATGGGCTGCCATATTCTCAAACAGAAGGTCCCTGTTGTGGTCTGGATAAAGCCAGCCTCAGGTAAAACACAAATAAACCAATACATTCACAGCCTCAAAAATACAGAACAAAATTACAGCATTTGCTGGGAGGCAGTGTCGATCTGCTGGAGGGTAGAAAGG
>NW_009710568.1:0-2088 GCF_000703405.1 Apaloderma vittatum | reverse complement strand
CGAGGCCGGGCTGCTGCAGTAGGAGCGAAGCTCCTCTCCCAGGCCGGTATCCCAGCGGCATCAGGACTTTGTGAGCTGCCCAGCAGACCGGGATGGCTTCCCCTGGGCTGCAGCGAGCGTCTGAGGTGGTGGGAGGACAAGGCCGGCATGCAGGGCACACAGGACCTGTAAGAAGTGAAGAAAGCTTGGGGAGCTACAGTGTGCCTACACCCATACGAGCCTTAGAGAGCATCTGCTGTTGCAGGAATCCCGAGGCACCCAGCACCCCAAGCCTCGGTGTCTTTGTGATCCTGGAACTGCGGAGTTTGTCTTTGCTAGATGTTGGTGTGTCAGCAGTGCTGTGGCTGCCGCAGCATGTTTCCAGCTCAGCTTGATTACATTCTCCTCTGGTACTCCAGTGCAGGTTGTGGTTTGCCTTTAGGACTGCAGCACAGGAAAATCCTATCGTATGGAAGGGAATCAGGGCCCAGCTCTAGTGTGAGGATGCCCACCAAGCAGGAGACCGCAGTTGGTTGGCCGCATCACCTCACGCGTTGTCTTTGCACTTCTCAGTTTCTTGTGGCTGCGGTGAGCGGGCAGTCTTTGTCTGCTGGTGATGTGATGGTTAATAAGTTAGCGTGAAGGAGACGGGCTGAGATCCCATTTGAAAAGAGTGGAGAAGCCAAGCTGGACACTCCTGCTTCTGCCTAGGTCCATCTGGCCAATGGCACAGGCTGCTGAGGCAGCTGCAGAGGTGGCAGAGGTAGCACAGGCTCCTCGCAGCTTCCTACTGCTGGCAGCTGCCCTGCTCAAACTCCAACGAGCGCGAAATGAGGGAGCCCATTTTTCCCCAGCTGGCTGAAGGGCTGGGATTGGCTTTTTTCCCCTTTTCCTGAGCGACAGCTTTGTGGTACTGTCGAAACAGAAGCAGGATTGAGACCTCATCATGCAGCCCAAGGGAGATGGAGACACAGCTGGATCTTGTGAGGCTGAGGGATAGGATCCGTGCCAGTGTCTGAGGGCAGAAGAGAGTCCTCTGGCCAGGAACCCACGTGCGGATGGGCAGGACCGAGGGTAGCTGAAAAGACATATTTAGGCCAGAGTCTACCTCTGTACTGGTAGCGTAGCCTCTTCTATCTCCTGTTCTGGCGGAACACAAGATGAGTCTGTGTGCCAGGTCTGTGGTTTTAACGTTGGAGCTGCTACTAGCTCCCCGCACTGTACTTATGTGGATGAGCAAAGCAGAGGCTGCTCCTAAAACAGGCATTTCGCAGCCCCGGACTCATTCCCTTCATCCCAGTGCATCTGTGCTCTTCCATCTCTGGGGCCTCTGCTTGGGGCTGGTCTGGGACTGGAGTGATCCACTGGGGAAACACTTCCAGAGAAGGCAGCTCCAGCTAACTGTGAGTCACATCATTAATTCCAGTATAGTTAATTGGACCTAATTAATCATATTCGTAAGTGTAATGAGGGCCTTGCCCACAGGGGTCTTGTGAAGGTCTAAGCTTGAGGCTGGTGTTCTGGAGAGGCAATGGGAACGAACAAGTCCCAGAGCCTTGGAGGTGGCTTGGGACCCAGCTTCTCTGTGTGCCAGATGTCCCCATAGGCAAAAACGTGATAGGATGAACCCGACCCTTCTGACCTTCTAGCCCAGTATCTGCGGCATCCCACGGAGGTAGAACGTGTCAGAAGTGTCTGGGGGCTGGTTCCAGTTCTTCCCAGGGAGGGCTGGAGTCACGGCTGCAGATGGCTCCCTCTTGATTCTAGTTTGGAAGGGAGGTTTCTGATTTGCTGGGCGTGTGTTTTGTGGCGCAAAGGCGGGAGAGCCCCGTGCAAAGGAGAGGGGCAGGTACCAGCCGGTCTGGGCATCTCGGCCAGGGGCTCGCTGATGTACCAGGCAGCCCATGGGGTGAGCTGCTGCCGTGGTGGCGTTGGCAGAGCGAGGCTCTGAGGAGCTCCAAGGACTCTGCTTCACCATCTCCTCCCCTCCCTGTTTCTCCTAGCGTGGGCGTAATGATAGAGGAGGGAAGGGGAGACTGGAAGTCGGAGTCAAGCGCAGGGAGGGCAGATAGCCCGGCAGATGTTAATTAAAGGCAGAGGCTCAGCACT
>NW_009710567.1:8112-9315 GCF_000703405.1 Apaloderma vittatum | reverse complement strand
ATTTTTGGGGAAAATACCACACCACGCTTACAGACTGGTTATGTAGGTGCTGGAATGCAGAAGCTAGAAAGAACCTCAAGTCTTAATCTGGACAAATGAGATTTTAGACTCTTAGGGCACTGCTGCAGGTATTGGTACAGAGGTAGGCTCGTCACTTCTCTTTGCATCCAGCACTGATTTTTGAAATCATTCAAGGTTTGAGGAAAACGCCGTGTGGTGAGAGACTTAAAAAACTTGACTGGAAGATGACTTTCGGTATCCTATGAAAACGTTTCCAAAGGGAAGAAAATATTTGATGGTAAAGAGGGCGTCAGTCTAGCAGAAAGAGGCACAACAGGAACCGTCGTCTGAAAATTGAAGCCAGACTAATTCAAACTGGAAGTGAGAATAGTTTCTTTGGAACGACAGAGGTTAGCCACAAGCTGCTTGGAGAAGTGGCTTCCTTCCCCCTCTCATTTTTACGCAGCTTTTGGAGGTTTGGGCGCTGCTCATCATTTCTGTGGAGGGATGACTTCATCCTGTGAAACCTGGTGTTAACAACGGAGACAGGATTCCGGGTGCTGGTGAGCAAGAATGACAAACGGCTTCCCTCCCGTCTAGCCGGAACGACGTATTCCAAAATTCGCAATGCAAAGCCCAGAAAATGTCTTTGGTTTGCTTAATGAGGCAGCGGAGCCAAACAATTGGTGAGAAGAAGAGAACTCCAAAGGAAACGGACAGTAGAAAGTTATTCTTGAAAACTACCACCCATGTCGGTTCAGTGTCTTGTTGTGCTGTTGACAGCGTTAACCTCCGTGTGACTCGATTCATGGGTAATGTTCTGAATTTTCTGAAGCCCGTGATTGTTCCACATGTCGTCTGTAACAGGGAGGATTTTTTTTTCAAGGGTTTTTAGAAATCTCTGGACTCATTACATCTTAGTGTCTTGTGTTTTGCCCAAGAAAGGTTGGACCAGGTGATCCTTGAGGTCCCTTCTGCCCTGGTATTCTAGGATTCTACGACCTTTTCCTATTATAAATTTGCCTGTAAATAGCAGAAATTATTTTTACCAGTATTTCACATGGCAACTTCTAACTGAAAGAACAGCCTTAGGCTGAGCTACTAAATTGCTGTTTGCTGGAACCCAACTATTAACTATTTTGTTTAGTAGCTTGGGGATAGGAAGTCAATGGATAGAGCAGTTTAGTGTTTTCAGCATCACTT
>NW_009710567.1:389-8081 GCF_000703405.1 Apaloderma vittatum | reverse complement strand
GACGCTCTTGTTCCCTGCGTTTACTGCTCACATTATTGTTTCAGAAGTATTGCAAATTGGAAGAAGTTAGCAAAACCTAAGTCATAACACATGTCGGGTTGTTCCAAAACTAGAAAGGAAATTTTCTGGAGCTGTTCATGAATCTAAAGAAAAATTTATCACAAACTTCTAAAAAACCACCTCAACAAAAAACCCCACAGGCTTTGTAAAACTAGAAACAGATTAAGTTTTCTTTCTTATTTTCTTTCTTTTTTTGTTCTTTTCCTTACTTTTTGTGCAACAGCTCTGCAGAGAGGAAATTCCTCCATTATGTAACGTATTTTGAAATAACTCTCGCCAGTCTTTTTGGCAGCATTGGGACGGCTGGAAAAATCTTTGTGTATGTTTTTGGTTGTCACTGAAACTGATGTTGGGCGAGAAGATGGCCTCCTGCTCCTTCGACGTGTAAAACCACCTTCTCCCCGTGCAGAACCGCCACGAATCCAAACTCCCTGACTGGATACCTGAAGCCTGAAGGGACTTAACGTTGGCCGAGCTCGTATTTTTGACTTTTGGCTCAGCTAAACTCGTCATCTCCGGATTGAAGGATGTGATGACCTAATGCAGAAAGCCTATGGGAAGAGATACCAAACCGTTTCCTTTTCTTAGGGTGTATAAGAGGTGGTGCCTAAAGAACGAAGCTTGAGCAGCAGCCCCGAGTTTTCTTTCGGAGGTTTTGCTGCTGCCTTCGACTTGACGTGGCCCGTGGAGTTGATTTAATTATAAATAGGCCCCGTCGTGCCGTGGCGGGTTGTTCGGGTCGTACAGTCGCATCCTACGAGCCAGCTGTTCTCTTTAACAATAGCAATAAGAAAGAAAAAAAAAAGAATTTCCATTACTTAGCAGCCTGTTCCTTAATACTGGGTGTCCGTGGGGATGACAAAGTGCTTTTTTAAGCGGTCAGAATGGTTGTTAAGTATAACAACAGCGAGAATCGGGTGGCAAGGGAGGACGGAGTAATAGTTACTTGTGCACAAAAGACGTTTTTACTTCTTGACATCACATGTTACAAACTTTCTCGCCGTCTGTTTCATGCCTATTATCGATCTTTTGGAACCCAACTTAAATCCCTGGCTGATAGTTAGTAAACTGAATTTATTTATTTTTTTACTTCCTAAGGTCCTGTGGTCTGATTCTTCAGTGACGTTGGTAACCAAATCTTCCTCTGAAGTGACTGAATTTATTTCAAAGGTAAAGGCAATACAAAAAGTACTTGGCCAAGGGAGATGGTTCGTCCCTGTCTGTCATTTCGTTCAGTGACATTTTTCAAAACGTGCTGAGCTGATACGGGTAGATGGAATTTCACAAAGTGTTTGACTTCTAAATTGCTGTGCCTTGAATCTCGTTGGAGTAACAAGTCTTCGGTCCGCTTATAATTTGTAATATCTTTCTCCGCTTTTAGCTATCTCAGCTGTATCCAGAAGAAAACTTGGAAAAATTCATTCCTTGCCTAGCTGGTCCGGATTCGTTTTACCTAGAACGGAACCACATGGACCTGGAATCGGACCTTAGGTACGCTGGGTTTTTTGTTGTGACTTTGGGTTTTTGTCTCAACACTTGGCTTTTTTTTCACCGAGTGGACGAAAGAAACGGAAAATAGAAATGTGTTCATATTTTAAATTACTTTCAGGAAATTAGAGCCTGATTGTAAGCATTATTTCTTGATGCTCCAGTGCACAGGAATATTTCAGGAATTCTTTCTTCCAAAATACAGATGCTAATAATATTCTGTATTAAGCTTCTTGGAGAATTGACATTTCCTCCTTCTTCATTTGCTGTTAACAGCAAAGAACTTTTTGAAGCCTTAGCTAGAACCTCCTCGTGTTGTCACGAATCTCCTACTTAATCTAAAACACCATCATCACCTGGGGCAGGTTGCATCGGTTCTCTTTCTAAATATTGAAATGCTAAGAAAATTGGAGGGACTTTGATTATTTTCTATTGTCTCTATCGATGCAAAGTATTAAATGAAAGAGAGAACGCGTGTTGCTGTTGCTGTTTAGCAACAGTCTACAAATCTAGGTTAATAGAGCAGCAATCTGCATTTACACAGCAACGGTTGGATCTTCGGAGCAGAGAGAGAAGCTGTTAAGTGCTGCATATTGGAAAAATTCAGGAACAAACTGTGGTTTTTCCACGTGTGCATGTGTAGTTGAATATTATTTTTACTCAAAAACTTAAAAAAATGATGAAGATGTGGTCAAAAAAGCCCTCTTTTTTTTTTTAAGAATTTTCCGTTAACGTTTTCAAATCTACAGAAGGTTTGGCAAAAGGCAGTCGAGTTTGCATGGCAACGAGAAGTTTTAGTCATGGTAGAGAACTTGCTTTATATATTGCAAAGGTTTAGGAGATTGCCATGTTTTTTCCCCAAAAAAGAGGCAGCAATCACAGGGAAAACGTGACCTAAGTTGTAGAGCCTTTTCCCTTACGCCGCCAGGCTCTGCATCTGCTGTTTATCTCCAAGAGGAGAAAATTAAATAACAGATCCATCTAGATTTTATGGTCTTTGGGATTTACTGAAAGGCTAAACAGAGCGAAAGCAGCCCAATGGGAATGTGTTTAAGTAGCCTTTAGGATCAGAATATCCACGTGTTCCAGGTCTAGTTTGATTCAGAATTTCTTGGTGTTCTGAAGTCTCTTAGAAAGACCTTTCCTGGTTCAGATCCAAAATTTCCAATTCACTTTCAGAATGTCCTGTACAATCTACAATCATAGGCGGCTGCAAACAAAATCTAACAGCATGGGTGGGGGGTTTGTTTCTGATGAACATGCAGGTATTTGGCACCGTTACCTTCCCACGTGGTGAAAAACGACCACGTTCGAAAGTTCTTCAGCGCTTCATCTCCTTCACAGCAACTTCAGAGCTCAAGTAAGTTTCAGTAAAGTTGAAAAATGATTTTTTTTTTGTACTGGTGATGCCCATTTCCTGAACTTGACGCCGTTCCTAACTTCTGTTCCCTGTTTTTTTAGGTCCTGGCAACCCCTCCCTTTACAAAGTAGGAACTACGCTGGGAACATCTGGAAGGTGAAATATTTAGTGCCTTTACCTTTGTTGCGGTTAATTGTAAAGCCCCATGACCTAGGGAATTCTCTCTCTCTTTGGGGATTTATTTGCATCTACACTTTCATACTCATCTGCAGAAGATTTTAAGAATTTCTACCCTTAACCTGTGGTCTGCCCAAAGCAGAAATGGTGAGAACATCCATGTGAGGTACTACGAGCATTGCTAGTGTTTGTATATTCTTAAGAAAAACACGTATTCATAACTGCAGAGCTCAGTCTAAGCGCTCAAAGAAAAATTTTGCAGGGAGTTGGCTGCACAGACAACAGAACTGAGGTGACAGGTGGTTTGCAAGTCAGAATAGGACACGATATTGTTACTGGAAACAGAAAATAGAGTTCAACTTTTGGAACAGCTGTTCTGAGCAGCATTTCTCGAAATATTTAAAGCTGTAACTACTGTGTCAAGTTGTAATGGGCTCAATCACATATTTAAAAGGAATAATGATCATCCCAGTTGCGGGCACAGATCTGGTCATCCCTAGTGTAAGTCTTCGAAGGTGAAGGGGGACTAGAAGCATCTCTGAAAGGGTGGTTTTTTTTCTCTTGAATGTTTCCTTGTACCACAGAGGTTTTCCTTCCACAGTGATGAAGGAAACCTCTTCCATGGGAGGTAGAAGTCAGCCCTGGGAAAAGAAAGGTGGAAAGAAATTCTCTTCCCTTTTGTTAGGATTTAACAAACTCAGAACTCCTTCTCTAAAGAGGCAGTTTTCATTTTCTCCCCAAAAACCAGAGTGCTCCAAGGAGCTGACCTTGTGGGTTGTTTCGCCACTTCCGTGTGTAAAAAAAAAAATAAAATTCTGCAGGATTATATCTGGGCTTCTTTTTAATAATGCAAAGCTCAACTACGGCTGTTCTCTCTAAACCTTTTTTAAATCACAGAGAGGTAGTAGAACATATATTATCTTGTGATTATAGAAGGAAACCGCTGCTTAAGCTGAAGACGAGGTTTCCTGTTTGCCGCAGCCGGCGCAAATCTGCCCCGCGGATCAAACAGCGCAGGTTTCACCACAACTCCTGGAAGATTGGTGCGGCCATAGTAGCTAAGCAGCAGGTGATGGCACCTTCAGCATGCTAAATGGAATTACTTTGCTATTTTTCAGGCCTATCTGTGGCGTGGCCGGCATTCAGGCTTCTCAGAACCACGTTCAGCACTCGGCCGCGCTGCCCCACTGCTCCCACGCCGGAGGTGCCGGCTCGCCGCTGGCTTACCGTGCCCAGATGGACTCCTCCGCTTCGCCCATGCTGATGTCTTCCAGTGCCCAGACCCCTCAGACACAGGAGCAAAACGGCATCTTGGACTGGCTCAGGAAGCTGCGGTTGCACAAATATTACCCCGTCTTCAAACAGCTCACGATGGAGAAGGTAGGGCAGGGTGGGGGGGACGGATTTTTAAATTATCCTGAGCTGCAAACACCCGCACGGCCAGTTCCAGAAGTTACTGGCAGATGCTGTGAGGGTTTGCGCTGTCTCAAAGCAATCGGAGTTTGAGGAAAAACCTCCTTTCTGTTTTCCATCTGCGCTCCGTCCGGGCCTGGGCTGTTCGACAGCTGCCGCCTGGTTCACAATTCACTGAGTGCTCCAAGGTCCAAGTTAGCTTAGGAGCTCTGCTTGCGTTCCTAAAATTCCTTGATCGTTTGGTTTCTGCTTCTTCATTGATTTTTCTCCCAAAATACTCAGTTATCTGCTAAAAATCAGGTTCCCAGACACTTCTGACATAAACATCATCAGCCAGCACATGTGAACATGAGGTCTTTGTTTTCTGCAGAAATTCTCAGGGACAACCACTCGCTTACGTATTTGCGTAGCAAGAGTCACAAATGGTACCTGGGTGTGCTGGATTTTCTCTAAATAAAGAAAGAAATGCTTTTACAACATTTACCCAGCTCCATCTGCACAATCCGGGTCCTCTTAACTGTTTTTTAGCCTTGAACGCCCTCCAGCGGAGTGCTTAGGTTGGGCCGGGTCTAAGTTGGGAGAGCTTTGTGCTGGGGATAGCGTGTTGTACGTCTTTAATTATAATCAGCCACCACAGTCTTCTGATTCGATTTTCTTTATTATGTGAGCGGAAATATATATATAGTGGGTCTTTTTTCTTTAATGAAGCAGCAAAATTGTGCAAATTCTACTGTGTTGTGAAAAGCATTTATTGTTATTTGTACTTTGCTGGCTTTAATTTTCATGACATTATATTGTAAATTTATATATTTCCATATTCTGTGTCTAGATTTTATTACATCATTTAATTTTTATTACATCATTTAATTTGAGGGTTTGTTTTCCGGTTAAACTGATGAGATGACTGTGTTCGGTGGCACAGCTAGGAAAACTTAGAGGGGTTTTTAAAAATAAGCAGATCCTTAAACTTATAGCATATTATAGCACAAAGTTCTATTTTAATACACACACAGATTACTTTATGGTGAATAGTTAATATAAGCGCACATCTCATTTAAATTAATTTAATCTCCAGATGTTCTTTCTTTCGTGCCAGTCCCCCACACTTTTATTTTACACTGATCCTATAATTTAAAACTGGAGTAGAGAGTTTCCTTGAAATTAATATATGTTAAAAAATGGCTTGAAAGTTGCCTTTCAGACCTGATCTCTACTGAAAATGTAACTAAGAATATTTCAGGCTGTAAAACTCAGCACACATTTTTTTCTCTCCAAGTTTCTGAGTCTCACTGAGGAAGATCTGAACAAGTTTGAATCCCTCACCATGGGAGCAAAGAAGAAGCTTAAGACTCAGCTAGAGCTGGAAAAGTAAGTGGAAGGGAGGACAATTAATTGTCTTTTTAAGGTCATGAGATACTTGATGCAAGTTTTACAACGGACTTTGCTTCCCAGACCACAAACACGATGGGTGATGCTCATCTCCCTTCCTCTGCAGCTGTGCTGGTTACTTTGAAAAGCTCTGGAAGGAGGGGGCTTAGTAGAGAATATTTAGTATTTCCTGGCTTGCTGCTGCCGGTTCAGGGTTGTGGGTAAGCAAGGATAAGCAAACGTAAAGGATTTGTGAACTCCCTTTTTAATAGGATACGGCAACCCGGGCGTAACGCAGCGCCCGCATTCACCTGTCACATCCACGGCTCTTCTATAGAGGAGGACATTTCTTTAAACATTGCTTTAAACGTCTGCGATTGGGCAGGTGGGCAAAACCCGTTGAGATTTTTGGGGCTTAGCACCCACCGGAGATGCACAGGGTAGGAGGGCACCAGGCGGGCGAGCCACCGAGCTGGAGGAGTTGCACACGTGATGAAGTTTTCTATAAAAAAGTTTTCTATAAAAAAGGCTCTGTGCAATATGAATAGCCCTTTGGGGAAACTCGTGCAACAGACTGTCGTATTTTTTATATCTCCACTTAAGAGGGAAATGTTTAATCTGAAGCTCCTGCAGTAAATTAAAAAGCAATTAAAAAATCCAAACCCGTGCTCATCTGTCGGAGCTCCTCGACAGCGTTTGTCATCCGTCTTAGTTTTTTCCAGATGTGTTTGCAAAATGAAAACTTTGGGCTGCTTTTGACTTCTCTCTGGTTTTGGTGTGCACGTCTAGGTTTGGGATGCGCTTCTGTAGTGCGTGATGGAATTGAGTCACCATTTGATGGTTTTACCTTGTGCGAATAGGAGCATTATTTTTGTAATCAATTTGGTGAATAGTCCAAAAGTAACTGCTGGCAAGGAGCTACGGTCAAGATTGATGCAATTCCCAAAATGTTTCTGTTTTAAGTTAGCAGAACATTTAGTGGATTGTTTAGCGGGCGTTGTCCACTTCGGTTTCCTTCAGAAATGGATTTATCTGCTGTTGCACTTTAGCCAGATTCTCTCTTTTTATGCCTCGTAGAGAAAAATCGGAGAAACGGTGCCTAAACCCCGCAACACCTTCTTCAGTTACGAGCAGCGGTGTGGCGAGGGTTCCCCCTACGACGCACGTGGGGCCTATCCAGAGTATCCGTGGCAACCACGCCGCAGGTAAGCAAGAGGAGCCAAGGATGCTGCTCTGCTCTCGAGGCTGAGGATGTCCTTGCGCAAGCTCGTTCTTACACTGCTTTTTCACCTGGCTTAAGCTTTATCTCCTAAAATGTCATTGGCTTCATAAGGAGCAGTCAAAAAGTCCTATTCCTGTGTATATGGAGTGCAATAAAAAGTTGTTTTCCTCTTCTTGGTTTCTTGGGTTCGCTGCACCCGCCAGCGACCATTCCGCCTCCAGACTCCTGCTGCTCAGCCAGTGCGTGTCTCTAAATCTTGAGCGTCGCTGTCTGTCAGACAGGGTCATTAAACAGTTGTAATTAAGTCCTGGCAAGTAGGGTTTCCCGCTCTCGCTTGCACTAACGGCTCGCGCCCCCTTTGTCTGCAGAGCTGCGAGTGGATGTGGATCAGCCAGCCCACCCCCTGCCCCGGGAGGGCAGCTCCTCCGAGTACTCCAGCTCTTCTTCCAGCCCCATGGGGATCCAGACGAGGGAAGAGAGCTCGGACAGCGCCGAGGAGAACGAGAGACGTAAGCAGAACCAACCCGAGAGGGTGCCCGCGTCACCCAGCTTTGTCTGACGAGGCGGTTGAGCTCACAGATGTTTCTGTCCCTAGGTTTGGAGA
>NW_009710567.1:0-267 GCF_000703405.1 Apaloderma vittatum | reverse complement strand
GCTCTGCCGATGCAGATGATGTCAGCGGCCTCCACTCATATCACCCCCATGCGGATGCTAAATTCGGTGCATAAGTCAGACCGTGGCAACGCAGACATGAAGCTACTTTCATCGTCTATGCATTCTCTTTTATCTTTAGAAGAGAGAAATAAGGTTTCTCCCGGACCTAGGGGCAGCATAAAAATGGAAAAGAGCTTTGGAAATCCAGTGGTGGATGTAATGTCTGCGTCTTCCCCACACCAGCCCTTGCAAGTGCTGTCGGGGGCT
>NW_009710566.1:5704-22512 GCF_000703405.1 Apaloderma vittatum | reverse complement strand
GGCTACAGCCCCCTTCAGGCATCCACCCACCTTACACAGCGGATATCTACACGGTGGTCCTCACGGTGGACATCTACACCCCGCCCATGGGCTGCAGGGGGACAACGACCCAAGGAACCCTCTGCTCCGGTGCCTGGAGCTCATCCTCCCCCCTGTCCTTCTTCACTGACCTTGGTGTGTCTACATGTTCTCACTCCTCCATCTCTGTGCCAGCTGTGAATGGCGCAGTTCTTTTTTCCCCGTTCTTAAATATGTTTTTCACAGAGGTGTTCCTCTTCTATCGCTTTACTGATAGCAGCCTTGGTGCAGCGGCGGGTCCCTCTTTGGAGCCGGCTGGCTCTGTCAAACTCGGGAAGCTTCTAGCAGCTTCTTGCAGAAGCCACCCTGAAGTTCCCCCCCTGCCGCCACCAAAATCCGGCTGAGCCAACCCAATACATCCAGCATGAGCCATTTAGTAACCCAAGGCTGGACATGAAAACCAGGAAAATAATTATCAACTTAGGTAACATGGGAACACTAATGCCAAGAAGGCTACTGACAGTAAACATTTTTCTGCTGTTAAACATTTACAACCAATACACTTTTAATTTCTTGTCAGGCTTAGATGCTGAAGGCACATGAGACTAGTTCCTTCAACACTTGCATCTCAGACAAGAGGATTTTGGAGGAACGGACACGTTCTGTGTATCTGTATATTAATTAAATTAGCCAGTTTTAAATTAATAAAGTCTGGAAAATGATAGACTAGATATGCAAAATATTTCCATCTTGAAACCACTTTAAAACTTATCATGGGGATTTCACAAAACTGTATAAAAACAGACCAAAACCGCTGCTACCTACATAAGCCAGTAGTAAGAGCTTTCCATAATATGACTTTCACGAATGAAGTGAGGAGCTGATTTTATCCGGTACACCAGAGTAATTTACTGTGCAGCTTCATGAAACTGCTACAAATGGCATCACAGTCCAAACCCAATTGTTGCTGAAATGCATTCAGTAAAATGGAAAATACAGAGAAATAAAACACAGTAATTGTCTCAACCCACATTACATATTGTGTTTCTAAATTATATAGTATTGTATATTCTAGTTTTTAATATAGTTCCCATTGAGGAATTGGTAACACAGGAGACATTCTTTGACCTTTTCCCTCTGAATATCTAAATAATATATCACACAGGTTTATAAACCAAATAACTCTCTAGTCTTTTATTAGCTCCCAAGGGATAAAATCTGTTTCAAAAAACCACCGCATGTAGCAACGCATAAAAGAGCTAATGCAAAGCACTTTCCTTGCCATGCTATTTCTCACCTGCATCACAATTTTCTCCTATATGGCTACAATTGTTTTGAGTTTATACACATCCGAAAGAGAAAAATTGGACTTCTAACACTTGAAAATCTGCACTTGAACGCCCTAATACAATAACCAACGATACAAACCGCGATCCCGCGCACCCACCAATTCGCACTTAATGGATTGAACACTCAGCGCTGCCGTCTCTTGAAAGGCTCGACCCAAGCAATGGACAAAATAACTCATCAAGCTGTTCTATCCTCCAGATACTGCAGAAAGTATTTCATGGACCCGTTCCAAATTTAGCAGGATGTTAAAAACCACACAGCCACCAGATAAGTAATTTGTGGGGCAGCTAAATCAAAAAGCTAGGCAGATCCTTTAAAAGAGGCCTTTCGGGGATTTTGATTTGATAATGTTTGTATCTCTACAATTAATCACAAAATAATGAAGGATTCAAGCCATCACAGTCAGGGATTGGGAGTGTGAAAAGATGCATGCTGTGCATGACAAGAATCGATGTGCCAGAACAACTCGGGGGAAAAAAGCATAATACGAAACAGTTGATTTAAGTCGGAAACATTGGAAACTTTCAACCTGCAGCAGCTTAGGCAAAGCCTTTGTATATGGCCAGTACCACTGATTTTAATGGGGCCACGAGTGCAAATAAAAAGCCCCGTGCAGGAGCTTCTCTGCCAGACCACGCATCAAGCGACACGTCAGGAGAAGCCGTCAGGACTCCAACTGATGTGAGACCAAATCCTCCATCTAAAGACACAATTCCGTCTGCTTCTAAAACTCGAAGCAGATGCTATCTCTGAAAATGGGCATTACAAACCACGGTTAAATTCAGAGCTGATTGGAGATTTTCGGGAGTTTGTTTCTGGGGTTTTTTTGGAGGTATGTGACATATATCTTAAATGCACTGGAAAGAAGTAAAATAGCTGATGTCATCAGACCTATTTACAAGCCTCATTTTAGAACTCTATTACAATATCATTCAAGATCAGTTTGTCACATCACTTTGCATAACTAAAATTAATGAGTGGCACAACGAATAGTTAACACGAATTTTGAGCTGCTTCCTCCAACGAGGCAAATATTTCAGTAAAGTTTCCAATTACATGACAGAAAATTATCTGAAAAAGAAATAAAATACTGATAACTTGTTTATCTTCTGTTTCCAACTTCTCAGTTTTTGACAAATGGAATTGTAAGCTGAAATATTCCTGGAGTCTTTCCAACACAGAGAGCTCACATTGGTAAGTTTTTTTAAACTTTGTGCATTATTCCAAGTTAAAACTACCTTGGCCCTACATAGGTTGACTTTTCCCACCTCCTCCCACCGATGAGCTGTTCCTCAGCATTTCTGCAAGATATTAAACACGGTCACAATGAATTAGAGTTTTAATTCCCACAGCCATCCTCTGGTGAAATGCTGAGTGAAACATTAGACCTGTGGAAAGCAACTGGGACTGGTCATCAATTCTCAGGAGAGCAGATTTCAACTCCCCGACAGATTTTCCTCCTTGTCAATTCCAATGGTAATAAGTGGTTTTTTTAAAGGTTTTTTCCCCCACATCTCAATGAGATAAAATACCAGTTCCTTGCCATTTTACTTCATTATTTTCCACGATCCATCAATAACAAAGAATTTTTGACATCATTTCCTTAAAAACAAAACACTTACCTTTCCCTGAGCATTGAAGAAAATTCTACCTGCATTTGCCCATTTAAAGTCTCTCAAGTAAGTCTAAAATTATTTTACAGTTTTAAAAATTTAAATAATCGGAAAAGCTTAATAAGATAGCTGATGAAATCAGTTAACGTAACATTTTATTCCACCTAATATGGAGAAACTGAAGTAGCTACGGATGCAATAGTTAAAAATGCCTAGTAAGTTTCATGGTTTATTAAAAACACAAAGATGACAAAAGTTATTAAATTTATCAAAAAAACCCCAAACCAATGAAACAAAGTTAAATACTGCTGTGACCTTTTTACATGATGTTTACAGAAATCTAGAAGCAGCAGGTGAGCATCTTACATGACACCGGTGGGTATCAAACAGCAGCATGCACCTTTGAGAAGCTCTGACACTGCTATGTCCCTTTTCCTCCGGTCACATTCACTACAACCATTTTTCCCATTATCTGAAAAATGACAAACGAGAACATGAGTTGCCAGCAAAGCCTGAGCAGCGAAACAGTTGTCATGAACACTTTTACTTTCAACATGAGCACAGATTTTTCTGGGATTAGTTCAGTGCTGAAAAAGCTCATTTAATGTGCAGATAATTTCAGCTCCTATGAACTCTGACGTGTGAATAAATGCTCAACTGAGTAGTCTGGTTCAGCTTACATGCATAAGGCCAAAGTTACTTTTTTCACTTATAGTATGAAGGATCATCCTCCTGTGGTTACAGTGTGGGGAGGGAGTTTTGCTGAAAGGTTATCTTTTACTGTAATACAAAAACCCTCTAAAAATACTGTAGTTTTTAAACTTACTACCTATTTATACCCTAGTTGTACGTTGTGTTTAAATCTTAATGCAGGATATTTTTTGAAGTATATAATTTATGTTTCCTAGAAAGTATCTTAACTGCTTGCAAAGGTGATTGTGACTCCCTTAATTATCTGCGTTTGGTATCATAATATACTTCTACTGGTTTGCACATTTAGTTATCTGCAAGAGCTTTCTCTTTTTATTTAAAATAGTCACAGCTTACATGATAACTTAACTTTATTAGCTCAAAATTCCGCTTTTGTTTTCACTTCTCCATTTCCCTTCATAAAATGCATCTAACCCAGAGACAGGGCAGGCTGTTCAGGTTTGCCACCACTGCAAGAAACAGGGATAACACGTCGCTTTCTTCTACTCCCATACTCAAGGATATCACGTTTTAGTCCTGGCTTCTGAAGTATGAACGCTGCCGGCTGCTGCGTGTGGACCTACCTCCTGTGCCCGGTTAACTTGAAAGCTTGTACCGGGCTACAGAGAGAGCTGCTCTGCAGAATATCCAGCACTGACAGAGGCTGCAGAAAAATTAACTGAAGCCCAAATACAGGATCTTCCAATTTTTTGATTTTGCTGGTGTCAGTTGGTAGATTTTCAATAGGCCTCCTATCATACTTTCTTTTTTTTCCCCTTCCCCTCCTCATTCTGGGAGCACAGCCAACCCCAGCACAGCAGCTGACTTTCCCCAGAACTAACTAGAAATATTCTGATAGACTCTATAAATAGACTCAAAAACTTAGGACTGGAAGCAGCCAACCAAATTTTTCCATTCCTTGCTCCCCTCCACTATCTATCTATCTATCTGTCCCAGACTAACCTAAATTCCAGCCTTCTACGTTTGTCGAGGGGACACTATCGTACCCAGAACAGGTACACCTCTTCCACATCCAAAGCACCGGTGGAGACCCTTGCATACAATTTACTGAACAGGCTAAAAGAACACGAATCTATTACTTTTATATCACTGTAGAAAGTATTCACGCTCATCTTCTCTCCTGTCACTACAAAACAAAACTGGAAAAAAAAAAAATCAAGATTTCTCCGAGACGTTCTTATCATCTGTATCTCAGACTTCTGCTAACTCAAGAGATCGGTTTGGACACACACATAATTTCTTTGTTTACTTTGATGAAATTAACAATAAATAAAATTTTTTAGCAGGTTTAAACAGTGGAGGATACCTAATGATTTTGGCTTTATTGTATTTTTTGTATGCACATACGCATATAGACATATATAAATATAGTTAATGCTTGCAGAAGTCAAGTAAGGTTAGCCCTCAGTAGTTTAGGCACAGTACAAATACACAGCAAAAGAAAAACTGTGTCCCAAAGTAAGAATAATATTTAAGCTGACTTGTCCTTGGATATATGACCCCCTAAAATTATTTGTTTACAATACTATCAGATTCTGTTGAGCACTTCATACTGCAGATAATGCATCAAAAGTATGAATTTTGAAACAGAAAGACAAGCGTGCTCTGGAAGTAATACCTGGCAAATCTGATTTTTACTTAACCTTACAAATGTTGCTAGGAAACCCTACTCAATATTTACTTCAGGCCTTTAAAGAAACAGACTAATTCATATTAAGCTACTGGTGGGAGCACTGAGGACTTGGCGGAGAAGCCCCAACCTAAATTTATTCTTGACATCTCACTTTCCTAATCCACAGACCTGACGTAATACAGAAATATAATTAAGAGCTGGATACGCAGTTACCTTACATCTGCAGGACCTGTAACAGCACGGGTATTTTGGACATCATAAGCAGAGCAAAGTAACAGAGACAAACACAAAGTTCTGCTCTTTAGCTTGGTTTTGTGCATGCTTAATTAATAAAAATTTTTTTTAAAAGCAACAACGTTAACGCAAAGTCTTCTACAAATGGCAGATGATTTTTACATTTCTGCCCTCTGAACTGTGGATAATTTAACATTTACTGATGCCCAGCAGAGAGGTACCTTCTCAAGTGAAATGTAAAGACTAGACTGTAACAAAAACAGTAAATGGGAAACATTTGTGTATTTACTGTTGTCTTTCAAAGTGATGACATGAAACCCATCTATAAAAAAAAGTCAAAGCTATTTCTTGTAAAAGGAACCGATGAGATGTTGAATATTCTCAGGTTTTACTCATGTCAGACAAAACTACAGGTTTTCCTAGGATCTCATGCACTATAGTAAGCTTGCATCCTCTAGCCAATACCCTAGCCAATACCGGCTACTCTCCTTGCTCCTATACTAATTTTCTTCTTTGTTATTAAAACATATTCCTCACTCCTCAGCATTCCTGATCTCAAGTGCGTTCCTACTTGGCACCAAGTATTTTTCCCACCCAGCGTGGAAACTGTACTTATTTCTATCGACTTATTGATTTAAGTCATGCCAACATCAGTATCGCCTCTGAGTTTGGGGTACACCGCATGATGGAAAAAAGCCAATACACATCCCTGTCAACAGCAACTCTTCCTATGGAGCTAGACCTAGCACAAGCTCAAAGCCTCAGGTACTTTGAGCAGAATTTGGAAAGAAATACAAATGTCCACTCTGCCAGCACCAGTGTAGAGAAGTCCCCAGGAACACCTTCCCCCCAGTGCTATCACCCAAACGAATGGCTGGGGCTGCGATCTCCTCGTGCTTTGAAGTACACCACCTTTGAGAATGAGCTCGGCAGATGGAAGACCAAGCCTCTGTCCCACATGGGAGTCAGCTTTGTGGACCTTGCTACAGCCTTAGCACAACTTTCTTTCAATAAGCACAATATCAAGGGTTTCTGTTGAAGCAAGCAGAACCTGAGGCTTCTTGAGATCATGGAAAGGGCCAATACAGGTAGAAGGACAACGACAGAAGACATGGAGAACATTACTCATCACAGCACGGAGGGCATGGAAATAAGAAAAACACGAAGCTCCTCTTAAGAAGTTAGTGAATGAGCTCAAAACTCATCTGGATCCTGGTATTAAAGTGTTTGATTCATCATAAATTAAGATAGGTTTACAACTCTTTTTTTCCTGTACCTGTCCTATAAATAGACTTACTGGCTGTAATTCATTTACAAGCCACTAATACATCACCTGTTCAACTCAGGTTCATATTAAAATTAATTTATCAGACATCCGCAATATATAATTAGCTGCAAATCAATAGGTTTACTTTACAAAAAATTATTGATCCACAAAGTAGGTTTTTTCATGAAATCACAATTCTAAGTTGTTAAATTAGTTTGCCTAAGTTACAGCTGCTTGTAAATACTTAATGCTGCTGCCTATGATCAAAACAAATCTGTTTTCCTTTACAGATTAGTATTACAATAAATACGAGAATATCTGCAAACCATATCTAGGGCTTTCAAGTAGTTGAAAAGAAGTGAAATTCACTAATGAAAAAACAGGATACAGCCTATTTGTCACTTCAGTTTCACTTCCTACTTCCAAGATTTAATTCAGTTGTTTCTAAGATTTCTGGAGTGCCGTGAAGGAAGAGTAAGTAGGTACTCTGCTCACTCTGGGCACACACAACTTAGGAACAAACACATCTGCTGAAAACAGTGCCTCCAGTTTTCCTGTGGAATAATTTCCTCTGCCTGTAACCCTGATTCTTTCTCCAATTACAGATCCTTGAACTAACAGGTGAAAATGTAATTAGCACACAGGCAGCATCTACATCGCAGGCAGCGTGGTGCAATAGGAGGAGACCTGGCGAAAGGAGCAGGTGGTCCTGAGAATCCACAATCCACTTCACAGGTGCCACGAGGGTTATGCTTCAGCCAGCTCCAGCAGGGACCCACGGGCAGGGCAGCCCATTAAGCGTTGCCCTGGGCAGCTTCTGGACTGCTTTTTTCATTCGTTGATGGCTAAGAGGAATCTGTTCTTGCACTCCTCAGCTGCCCTGTGATACGGACTGCAGCACAGAAGATGGAGTCAACTGGAAGATTCACTTCAAAAGCCTCTTACTGATTCGAATAAAAATGCTAAGACAAAAGTACCAAGTTTGTTAGCAGCCCTCTGAACACCATCGACTCTTGTTTCTGTTCAGAAAGAAATGCAGGACAATCTGCAGACCCACAGTAGCTGCAGTTTTGGCCTCAGAAGGAAAAAACAGATTAAATCAGCAACTCACTATTTTCACTTTTATCTCTGTATAAATTAGCTCCTCTGATTTGTTTCCTTTTTAAAAATAACTTGTCCATGCAAAACAGTCATCCTCCTTGCTTATTCCACCAAATGGGTTTAATATGAAGTGAGTAACAGTCCTTTATCTTATTATCTGTACGTGCAGTTAGAAGTTGTCATTACTGCATATTTAATCAGTCAAAATTGTCAATGCCTGATCTCCTTTCTAGTGTCAAATCTTCAAAAACATAGATTCCAAGCAGTTTCAAGAAACAGAAAGGTTAGTCGAGAAACAAGTGCAAATCAAGTGCATTGTTTCACTGCAACATTATCTTATGTCATTAGTTGGCAGCAGCCATAAAGCTCTGGACCACTTCCAATATTTACTTCCATACACCGAGTAGAAGCTGACACGTCTAACCCCCCACTTTGTTCGTCTTCCAGCTAGTTTACATGGATTCAGATTAAAATAAGGATTTAAAAATCCTAATCGAATCAATTGGAATTATTCTGTTTTGCCACCGCATATCTGAGGGAAGATACGTATGTAAGGCAAAGCTGTACAGGGTTTGTAGAGCTAATCCTGCAGCAACGCGGTTTTGCTTGATGCAATTTACGGTGACGCACATTCAATGCAGAATTTTGACAAGCCAGCCACATTCAGTAACTTTTTCTAATCCTTAAGGAGTATTTATTGGTCAGTATTTGCTTTTAATTATGAACTTAAGAAAGCCTTAGGGATGAAAACAAACCAATTTAAAGAGAAAATAACAAAAAACAAAGCATGGTGCACCCTGAAGCCAAGTGAACAGGCTACTAGATGGGGGGTAATCCTCAAAGAAATGAGGGGAGAGGACCTCCACCACAGCATCCCACCAGGGCATCCCATCCTCTCCCTGCCAGGTTCCAGGTGCCCAGAGAGCTGCAGGAGCCTCCTGCCACACACAGCTTCAGAGAGCATGTTTAGTGCCCAAACATATGGACACAAAGGATTGTGTCCAACCCTGGGACAAGACCTCTTGCCAGTTAAGGAAGCGACATCTGCAACGGTCCAGAAATCTGCATCCCTTGACCAATGGCCCAGAACAGAGGACGCGTGCTTATTTTCTACTAAACAAGAAAAAAAGGAAGAATGGACCTTGATCCTTAGACATGGCAAACATAATACCATATTGTCTTCAAATGAGACTCTTCAATTTTTCTGGAAAGTTTTCACATATCCCAGGATTAACAACTGTGCAAAGTTTTTGTTTGTTTTTTTTTAAATTAATTTATTCAAACAAGTTTGGAATTTACTGAAGTTAGATCTAGCACAGTAGATCTGAAGCTACCGTTAGAGGAAGAGCTCCCTAACTGCTCTAACATACTGCACTCTCTAGCACAAATTTAATTTAGTTTAAAATAATGAAGCTGACAGCTCAGATAGTCTGCCTGGAAACAGTGCAAATTTCCCACCCACCTTCATTTGCAAGGTCCCTGGCACTCCAGTCTTCAAAAATGTTGAAGTGCATGACAAGTTTCTAGAGACAAGCCTTCAACAGTGCTAAAAATGAGATCTCCGACCTTTCGGAGCAGCTCGTATTTGAACTCAGGTCTCCTGAGGGAAAAATAAAGGTTGCTGTCTTGATGCCCCAACCTTAAGGTGCACCTCCAGAAGGAATCCCTTTTCCTGCACCTAGTCTGAGGGCAGTGACACGAAACTTGACTAGGAGACCAGGTCCCACCTCCATCCTTGCTTCCGTCAGACAAAAAGCCATGTGTGAACGGGCAATACGGCGAAACGCCTGCAGAAGAGCTCCCTCCACACCCTCTTACCTGCGGCAGCACTGACGAAGAAATAAAGATACAAACACGATTGATTTTTCAAGGTGAGATGCTGCCAGAGCAAACCGGGGCTCGCCGGTTGTGAAACCAGGTTTCCAAAGGGCTCGGAGAGCACAGGTCTCGGTAAGGACACGCCAGGTGACGCATTCACACGGGTACAGGGACGCGGCCACCTTGCGCAAGCTCGCAGGGATGGATGGGTGCAGCCAGCCCCTGCCTGCCCGCAGCGGGGCAACGCGCCTCCAACGGCACAGGCGCTTCACTCCGTTCTCATACCTGAACTTCCCATCAAGAAGCAAAGCATGACTTAAAAATTAATTGAGTGGAGCACCGCTTTGCCTCGGGAGCCGCTCCAGACTCCTCGGGGGGACTCCCACGCCAAGCCCAGGACAGCTTCCGTGTCCCCTCCATCGTGACCCTTCAAGGCAGGTACAGAAGAAGAGCTGGCGAACAAAACAAATGAAGTACTGCGGCAATGGGTTTTGCAGGACTGCACTACCAGTTAGCACAACACAGTATTTAGGAAACCACTACCAAAAATGCTAGCAACACCCTCCAGTTCTGCAGCTGGGACAGCCAAAATCCTAGTCAGGACAAAGGCAGCTACTTACTTCCCAATCGTGACCTATGACGAAAAACTCTCAGTCCACTGATAAGACTACATTGCCCAAAATAAACTTCTAAAATACATTATTTTTATTATTTCGTTATTATTTTATTATTAATTTATTATTTCGTAGACTTGAAAATGAATATGAACTTGAAATGGTCATATGCACACCCCAAAATGGAAGTAAGTATTGTCCCAAATCCAAAAGATTCAGAAAACACTATTAAAGATGGCAGATATTTTTAATCCCTTTTTCAGAAACCTAATTGCTAGGGTGTTGGTTTACAAAGCCACTACTTTTAGAAACTTGGGATAGCACCTCTCGAAATCAGGCAAGGAAAGAAAAGTAAAACAAAAAAGATTCATCATGTGTCTAATCCAAATTTTAGCCTGAAACCCCATTCAATAAGTTATTTCACCTCCAGACACAAGTAGAATGTATTGTTTAGAAGAGAGCATACAAATGAGTGAAGTGATATAAAAATTGTCAGAAACATTCAGCAATTAGTCTGAAAGTTGCTTCTTTAACCTCA
This sequence comes from Apaloderma vittatum, assembly GCF_000703405.1. NCBI lineage: Eukaryota > Metazoa > Chordata > Aves > Trogoniformes > Trogonidae > Apaloderma > Apaloderma vittatum. Next base: position 11,615 of record NW_009710566.1, on the reverse strand, counting down.
GGGCTGTAACTCTTTGATCTATTATTAATTATCACTAACCACAATCAGCAACGTACCCATGCATCTTAGGAGAGCATACAAAGCCCTATAAGCCATTTTAACATATTATCCACAAATACTGGATTCTGCTTCTGCTCAGAAATTTCAACCAAAGTTTACTTTTTTCTTTTTAAAGAAATACCTTTACATCTCAACCCGAACTTACCCCACCTCCAGATATGAAATTGAAGGCATCAGTTAGTTCATAGAGGCAAATACAAAGCTTACGGATTGCAGATTTACAGAAATTTAATTTAGCAACCAGCTAGCAACACATTCTAATGCAACTGCAAGAGCTTAATTCACAGTTTTAGACACAGAAATAAAAATCAACTTCAAGTTATTATCCTGTGACCTACCACCAACGTGGCAACTTCTGTTGTAGTACAACTCAGTAAAGAAACAGCGTCTTGCAAAAATACGTGTTCACATACTGAAGAGATATAACCAGCATTGCTTATACCTTTAAGAACCCAGAACCATCAACAGCATGGGTTTGGTTTTCTGCAGCTTTGCTTGTTTGTTTGTTTTGGGGCATTTTCAGGGGGTTGTGTGGGTGCTGGTTTTTGTGGTTTAAATCCTTCAGCTGCTCTTGCCGCTAGTGGTACTGGAGCAGACTAGGCTGGGCACTGCTGGCATGGATAATCTTGGCCTTCCTGACCTACGATCCCTTCCCCTGTAGCATAAATCACAGCGTGCCTTCCTTCAAGGTCAGCCTGTCTACTCCAGCAGCAAAACCGACATGGCTCCACTAGAAGAGGACTTTCCCGAGTACCCAAGAGACGATGACCTTCCACTGCATTTTGACCAGTAGGGCAGCAAGCAGTCAAATCATGCCATGGTCTATTTAGGGTGCATTCAAATGTGCCCAATAGTGCTGCAAGGACTTGGACAACTGCACGCAATGGAAATACTCCTCATTTTTTCTCCACAGATCTCTCTAATTTAGAGGAGATCGCAGCTGATGTAAAGTAATTCATATGCTGAGCACCCAGCACTGTGTAGCAACCAGCTGCATGTGAAAACTAAACTTAGACATATTTAATACCTGTTTTTCACACACTCTTTTTAGTTTCCTCATCAGACCATTTATACCACTCTTCTGCAGCCATATTGTAAGACACATTTGCCAGAGAACGAGTTATGGTTGTATACTCATTCGGAACTGTGGTATTTTCTGACCTCTGAGAGCTTAAATCTGAAATCACAGCACTCCTCTCTTCTCCAAGTACTTCTGGTTGAAATCAGTCCGTTATTAATTCCAGCTCCTACAACTCTCTTCAAAGACTCAATACACACAGTTAGGACAGTTAGGACAGAGAAACTGCCTTTTAAAAACATACCCTGAAAATACAAGTGCCGAGATTATGGCTCGACAACGCATTATCTTTTAGCAGAAATGTACACTTAGGATATTTCATAGGCTCCTTTCCCTTTCCAACCCTTCGGTTTGTTCTTGTGTCCATGTCCCACCACGCTGCTGGTTTTTAGACTTTCAGAGTGAACTGGATCAGGAACCCAATGTGGTTCTCACACACAACGTACCCAAACGAGAGGCAAATACAGAGTCAGAATAGACAAGATACAGCCCAACAGTGTATTTCACCACTGCAATCAATATATTGTCCAGCTACAAATTACACCCAACAGCAACCACTACTCAAGCCTATGTTCAGCAAAGCACCAATACGTGTCAAGAAATCTGGTTCAACTGAGCAAAGCACTTTGCAGCAGGTTGAAGTTCCATTAATGTTTAAATGTTGGTTGAGGAAGGACAGGTTACTGAATCACAACTTAACAATTTACTCCCTCTGCAGACAACACGAGTACTGCACGAGAGAGCATTCATATCGCTGCAGCGATCCCTACGCATGCTTACCTTACAGTACATACTTCTGACACCAGGGTCTTTCCAGTCCTCATGCAAATGGACTGATCCATACTGCCCAGGTACGCATAATCACAATTTCTTACACTTGCTAAAATCCTTGCACTAAGACAATCCCATCTACCCCTTTTTCAGAAAACCACCAAAATGAAGTATCATAGCCAGATTCTGTATCGTCGAAAGTGATATAAAAGCTAGGAAACAATTATTAACTATTATGAGAATAAACTATGGTAGACTGACATCCAGCACTCAAGTACTGCAAAGTTCAGCAGTATCAATCAGCAATGAAAACGTTTTAGTAACACAAAACATTAATTACCCACACACACACACAGAGACGAAGAACCCCTAGATATTGGCACATGCATTCACAACGGAGCTCTTATTTCCCCAGATTTGGAAGATCTACCCATTTATAGAACACAATTTTCCAGCAACGTGGACTCCTTCCTGCCACAGTACAGGACTCAATTGATGTATAGAAACTCAAGGGAAAATACAACATTATTAGCAGTCACACTTTCCTAAGATACTTTATACAGATTTTGAACTCCTCAGTAAAAAGTGCAAAACAAAAAAAAGAGCACCCTCAAGAAAATAACAACAAAGAAAGCTGTAGAAATTACAAGGCTGTTAAATGCATGCTGGTACACTAAGGAAAACCATTAAACCTCCTGGCCTGACATATTAATACAGACTCCTAACTTTTTCAGTGAGAAATAAAAACACACATATGTAGAGGTCCCTGTTGTATCAAGATTACACCCAGAGCTGTTACGAATTACAAAAATACGAAAACAAGTATAACTTTTCAAATTGAAAAAAGTACAGACTTAAGGCTACGGTCTACAGTATGAAAGAATCATTGGCAAAAAAGTTTGCAGAGTAAATTTGTGGGAAGCTAAAGGGGAAAAAAAGTCCTGCCAAGCACGGAGAGTATTTTAACAGCATGGTCTTTTTCCTATAAAGTCCGTCAGCAAACAAACAGAGGTCAAGGCCATTCATAAATTCTAAAAATAATATTTACCAGATCTTTATCTCTCTGAAAGGTATAATTCTGATAAGTGACTATTCTAGATAATATTTAACATAAAAGTTTATTTACAAAAATACTTGCAATAGCCTGAAATCGGATTTTAACTAGAATCGCCCATTCAAGTCAGCAAAGCTACACATAAATGAAGATCATGTTGTTGGGTTGGTTTCTTGTTTTGATTTGCATTTGGTGGGGTTTTCGGGGAGCGGCTACAAGTAAGGTCTATGAAAAATACGCTGATCCATGTGAACGCTGATCAGAAACAGAGATAAGTTGCTAAAATATTGTCGAGGTTTGATCAGAGATTTGACCATAAACCGTAAGAAGTCAGTGGCAGTCTTTCGACTCTTTTCAACAGACATAAATTAGACCCTAAAGTATCATAAACACTGCTTTGCAGAGAAATGTCCTGGACTGAATGACAACATAACTACTGAAAAACATATGTAATTTATGTTTAAATAGTAAAATTTTTTGAACAATGACACATCAAACTTTGTGAATTCACCCCACGACCAGTGGAACTGCCAGGAAGAAGCTACATTAAGAGTATCAGCCCTTAGTTTCCTCCACAACTGCTGAGAAAGTGAATATACATGTGTGCATACGTGAGTTCATATGGAAATTAGAGGGAAAAGGCACATTTGCAGAAGAAGCTTTAGGTAAGAGCTAACGCAGCAGAAAGGTCATCCTCCTCAATTTTTACTGTTGTTGCAAGTAAGCATGACATTTTCCGAGGCCATTTTGAAAATTGCATAATTGGCACGATCACGAGGCTTAGGCTGGTACCCTGCTTCAGATGAGCAATCACCTTGAAGTGAAATCTTATCTGGATTCTTACTGTAAGTTTTCATCAGTGACATCACACAAACACGCATACCTTCTTTTTTTCAAGCCAATTTGGCTACTATTTAGTTTAGAAGCCATTATTTCTAAGAAATGTCATTCATGGACAGGGGATCTATAAACAAAGACAGGTATGATTCATCCTCTATTAAAAATTAAACATGTAAAAATCTTTCAAAGACAAAGGCATTTTCTGCATGCATATTAGCAGAAGAAGAACATTTAAAAGGGAATAAAGGAACTTGGTTTTGCTTAAGAGGCTCTCGCTCCCCAAACACCACAAGCTGCAACATTATAAAGAAAGTTACCACCAACCAACTTAAAAGGAACTGTAAGTGTGAACATGAAATGTTCTAATTAACAGTAGGTATTTGGCACAGTTAATAAAGTAGTAAGGTATTTTAAATGCCTAAACTATGTTTCTTAGACACTATCAGCAAGTATAACTGGCTTAAGAAAAGTGATACTGTAATGCAAAAAAAAAAAAAATTACAGTAATATTCTGCAGATTCATTCCCAATGTGAAAAGTCTTGTTCATTCCTGGTCACCCACTTCTTTTCACCACGTAAACTGCAAGTCAGAAGCAGTCTAAAATGTGTACAATGTTCAGAAAATAACACTGTACGAACAAGATATATTCAATGCTGGTCATCTGTGGGCTTTAGAGAACCATTCAACCTATTTTTTCCCTTCACCTTGGTCTTTGCTTATGAAAATTTATATTGCAGGATAAGCATACCGGAAAAAAAAAAGAAGACTCAGAATACCAGAAACTTTAAAATATTGCAGACTTGGAAGGGTTAATAATACGCTGTAGAAGTTTGCCAAATGTCTGAAGGTTGATGCATCGGGAAAAAACCTGACTGGAAGCAACAAGGATTTGTGCTGGATGTAGAGCGCAGAGGCGCGATGCTGCTGTTGTGACGACATGAAGGAAGAGAGACTTGGCAGGCCCCATACCGTGGTGGTATGTGACAGCTGAAACCCACCTTGAGATGCTGGGGCTGACACAGTTTTAAACTACATGTGTTTTCATTACAACATTCTGGAGCATGAATAAACCTGCACGGGATTTCCTCTGTTTCAGCTAGAACAGAAATGAAATGTAACGATCAGTTTGAGGTTCACTACTGAGAGCGAGCTTTTGCACGTGTGACATCCTATAGACGCAGAGTCTTTACGACTCCTCTCGTCAGCAGACAAGTGTTAGAGACGGCACCTACGAATTCAAGTCTGTACGGCTATGCCTCTACAAAAATTTACCTCGAAAATTCTAAGGGCTTTGCACAGGTCCCCAGCTGCACCTGCTAGCCTAAAAGCCACTGCCAAGCTGATGAAGAGCAACATTTAGTTGAATAATGGGGACGAGTTAAGAGATGTCAAAATGTGATACAAGCCCTAATCTGAAATATGGATCAGGATGCCTGAAGCGTTGCAACCTACAGATCTCCATCACCTGAACACATTTCCACACGTGCAGTATTAGTTCTGAGCACCAAAAATCTCAGGATTTCAATCCTGCAAAGCATCAGCTACCCTCACCTGCCTATCTTACTGAGCTATCAGCTCAGACCACACAGACGAGAAAGGTTTATCAAGCCTGTATCACCACCAAGCCTGATGACAGATATTATCCATTTACTGGTCTAGAGGTAAAGAAATGTGAAGGGCTACCATGGACTGATGCCAGACCAGAAGAATCCTTCAAAAGCCTTATGAGAAACTGTCATTCAAAATACAACTACTAATGACAACCATGCTACTACCAGTATTTCCCTGTTCATTGTGCCTGTCCTTGCGACAGATGACAACCCTGACCCAGCGAAGCAGCGCTTACGCGAGAGCTCTCACAGCTGGAAGGAGCTACTTGATGACCAAGTGCTCAACCACAAAGGCAGTAAAATCCTGGGTCTTTATTTTCAGGCATCCCATCGGTCTTCTGGTGAACTTTTCTCACTATATAAATAATGCAAGTTATGAAAATTTTATCAAGTAAAATAACTAGAAAACAGTAACTTCATCTTCCTTGATCCAAGAAAGCACATTTAGGCCAAATCTGGATGATAACAAATATCCAGCTACATGCAAAGTTCAGCAG
>NW_009710566.1:0-5673 GCF_000703405.1 Apaloderma vittatum | reverse complement strand
AGCAGGAAGGTATGATATATCCCTTTCAAGCTGAGAAAAACACATTAAAAAATGCATTCTTTAGAGACCATATTTGAAATGGCCAAAGAAAAAGCAAAGTATGGCTTGAAGAATAAGGAGATTATAGAGGTATTGGACAGATCAGAGGATAAAATGGAAATATTTAAGGTCTTTTTTTCCTCATGGGTAGGTAGGCTGGTTTTCCTCTCCAAAAGCAGAATTATTTTCAGTATTACGTTTTTCACCACAACACTGTTTTTTTCGGAAATATATAGCATCGTATAAATACAGAAAACACTACACATCCTCCTCACCCCACTCCAAGAATAAGGCAGACATTTCATTCAATGAGGGTGATGGTGTATCTTGCGACAAGAAAAAAAGAATTGAGAAAAGGCAAATGCAAATTTTGCTACTGAGTATTTCACTGAACTTTAGCATGAACCTTTGGTGAGCCTGTTTGACACCCAAAGAGGCTATGTAACTATTTTAACTCACCCATGCAGTCAGATACACTTAATAACTTGTAATACTGACTATGAAACCAGATAGGAAGTAAGCATCCTTTATGAGATACATGAACACCTGTTTGCCAAAGAAGTATGTGCTTCCATGAATGAGCCAAGAAACACAAATTCCAACGACACTTGCCTATTTCTCTTCCACCAAAAGTGAGGAGATCAGTTTATCCATTCATCCCTTTCAAATGTGTCAAGTTTTAGCAGTCCTCCTCCTTCTGGAGGCATTTTTCTATATATACAAACCAAATGTTCCTACAGTTAAAATACAGAAATAATATGTTGCCATAGGCTTGTAAGGTTTAGGTTTTTAACTTAACCAGTTAAAGTCCAGTGCAAACTTACAGCCATGCATCCTTTATAGCCATGCATCCTTACAAAACCAGATTCCCGACACTATCATCTTCTTATCCTCATCTCAACATTTCATCTGAGGTACAACATATTCAAGTACCAGCTAAGAAAGAATAACCATTACAGGACACACGAGAGCAATTTAACTAAGTTCTCATTATGGGAAAAACAACATTTATAGTAGTAAGAGCTCATAAACATACTAAAGCTACACTTTCGATTCTAATAACAATAGAATATAATATGTTCTTTTTAAATATTAAAGCCAGCGCTTTGTTTTTATTAAAGGCAGAGTAAAATACAGCAAGAAACCAGCAAATCTAATGATAAGAATTGAAATGCAAACAAAGAATTACACATCAGCTTGAGAAATACCGCACTGGTCCCCATTTTAACTCATGCCTTCTTCGTTTAATGCAGGGGAAGAAGAAAAAAAAAAAGAAGCGAGGAGGGGGAAGGAGTAAAAAAGTAATAATTTGCCTGCTCACCTGGACACGTTTTCTGGAATGTACTCTAGAACTGGATACCCATCACCTCTTCTGGATGCCAACTCCGAATGCGACTTCCAGGTCTCCACTAGCGTGCTGACGGGAGGGAACGAGCTCAAGTGCTGAAACGCCTGCTCCCGAGCAACCGGCCGCGACAAAGATATCGTGCCTTGGGCACCGATCCTGTAGTGAAATGACTGTCCACCTGAATTTACACCCACAATGGCAGAGGATGGTATACTGTTTTCTTGGTAATAGCTGCCATCGTCAGGCTCCTGCTTAATTCCCACACGTAGGCCTGGATTTGGAAAACCGCTACCTTCACAACTTCCGTCAAACGAAGAAACAGGTGGTCCTAAAATCCCGGAAAGAGAGTAATAGTCTTTGTCATCCATAAAAGAAAAATACGAGCCATCTGTAAATGGGAAAGGATTTACTGTTTGATTCCCTTTAAAAGTGGCACCAGAACAAGGATGCTTGGCTGACTCTTGCTTCACCGGTACTGAAAAAGGGGAGTCGGAGTTTATTTTGCTGCTGTCGCCAATGCACGCGCTGCCGAACGAACCGTCTGGCTCGGGTTTTATGAACTGAACAAGGTTCATCTGACTGTTGTTGGAGATGGCATTCTCCATTTCCTCCATCTTAGGAAACGGGAGTTCTTGAGCACCCTTGTCTTTCGTGTCTGGACTGGGAACGGTGTCTTGGCTTCTGCTAGGTCCCACCGGCGTGCCGGAAGCCGGGAATCCTAGGGAGCTGTTGACGGGGCTACAGATGGACGATCCCACAGTGCTAACTGCCGGACTGGAGCGAGTGGACCTGTTGTTGGCATTGGAAGGGCTGGCAATGGAGCTCCTCGAGTTCAGGTTCGCAGGACTGGACACAGAAGATCGCATCGTGATATTACTGGGACTCGAGACGGGAGATTTCACACTGCAATGACTGGGAGGACTAGAAATCGGCGATTTCATGCTACTTATAGGGCTAGAAAGCGGAGACCCGACGTTGCTAACGTGCGCGGGACTGTGCAGCATAGACCCCCGGTTTTCAACGTTCGGCGAGCATGACAGAGGGGTTCCCTGACCGATGGGGCTGTGCACGGCAAAGTTCCCAAAGTTAGCAGTAGTCGAGGACACGGAGTTAACCCCTGCAGGGCTGCACACCGAGGAAGCCATGTTCTGAGGGCTGCAGCCCGAAGGGCTTTTCTCTTGACACATGATGGGGCTTTTGACAATAGCATGCATGGCACCACCGTTCACGGCACTCCCGGAGTCCGACATCAAAGACCTCAAGGGCCTGCTGGCACTGTGGAGGGGAGAAGAGCTATGGCCGTTCTCCTTGTAGAGCTTCACAAGCTGTTCCACGTTCTGGTAGATCTTTCCCGGGCTCCCCTGGTTCTGCTGATCGTAGGGGTAATCGGCGTCTCGGATCGAATCCATATATAACCCCATGGATTCAGCCACCGTTGCTGACAGCTCCTTCGACTCCGTTTCAGTTTTGATGTCGGAGGGCAAAAGACCAGGCTGACTGCTGTCTTGCTGCAGGCAGGAGAGTAGCTCAGGTTTTTCTTTGTTGTTTCCTTGAGCGTTGCTGTTCGCAAAAGCACCGGCAGCGCAGCTTACGTTTACAATCTCCATGTAGTTACTGTCACCAGTCTGCTCTCCAGCACCTATAGAAGAATACTCCACAGACTGAGAAACTTGTCCCCACCGTCTCTCCATATCTAAGCCTTCTGGGTAGCTGTGGTATCCTTTTGTCTCCATAACTAGCAAAGACATATACAAAGAAGCAAAATCAATAAATGACAGGACAGTGTGACTTCCTAAGGAAATTTCCTAATTTCCTAAGGAAACAAGGCATATCCGCTCACTCTGTCTATCCTCCTCTCCGTCTGCCTGCCAGTCCCGTTTCCCTGCCCCATCCATCACCTCTCAGCCATTTGTCCAATTTCAATCAAACCGAAGGAAAAGGTCTCAAGGACATGACAGCCCGACGGGGTCCGAGGGAAAAACTGCCGCTCAGCAGTTAGAAAAGACCCAAATTATTGCTCCCCGCCCTTCCCCGAAAGGAATGGCTCGGCAAGGTCAGCACAACACCCGCCCCCTCTCACTGGCCACAGCCCCGTGGCCGGTGCCAGTGGTATCGTGGGCTGCCCTTCAGCCAGAGACCTGGGAGAAAAATAGGGATGTGGGGTAGCAAGGAAGGAGGGGAACCAGAGAGACCCTGAAAGGAGGACGCATCGGTGTCAGGCAGGACATAAACCCCATGGAAATCGCTCATCACAGCTCTGCTCCTCCAAGGACAGCTTTGCTCCTCCAAAGGCCTTCCACTGCCATGCTACAGAGACAGCAAAGTCAGGGAGGCTGGTGTGCTAAAGAGGGTTTCTCTTCACCACTCAGCGTAACACAGGATGCTTTAGAAGGAAGCAGAAGTTGTGAGGAGGCGGGGGGCTGACTTGCCCCTTCACAGCTATACAAACTGCTTGTACAGCCACCTGAGGAGGCACGAAGGATGAGCTGAGCAGGGAGAGAAGTAATGCAAAAGGTGAATGGGAAATGTTTCTGCCACGGAGGAAGGGGATCAGATGAAGTGGAGATGCCGCGCTGCTAAATGGATCTGTAATTATGCAAACTTCCGTGGCAGCCAGCAAGAGGAATATATAAGGCAAAGTAAGCCTTGTTCTAAAATAGACCCTAAACACACCCCTCCCATCTCACTCTCTCGAGTCAGGGAGCAAAACGCATGACCTAGCCCCCATTATTCTGAAAACCCCGTAGAAACAAAAAAAAAAACCATACTTTTTTAAAAGGAATTGGCCCATACTATCATTAGAACTGTAGAAATTCAAGTGCCAACAGTTACAGTATCAATGCTGTGCATTATTTTTCTTTCAGCCTGTACTAATTTTCTGATAATTAATTTAGTGCTTCATGCCTTTACTTGACACTACTTCAAAACAGTATTTTAAGCAAAATTACAAAAATAGAACAAAATCCTCAATTTAAAATCAGTGACTCAAATACCTCTTCGCCCTTACTTAGAACGATGGCCCTATGCCTACATTACCCTGAAGCACAAATTTTATTAGAACATCATTACGTATATCAAACCACATTCCTATATTCTAAAATATTCAGAGTGAAATGCCTACTTTCACATAAAGTCACTCCCAGATAATCACCTACCCCTGATTTAATTGCTGAACAAGCCTAATTTCTAGAGAAATCAATTGCAGCTGTGAGTGACCGGCATTTCTGAAAACCAGGAAACTTTGTTAAGGCTTAAAATTAGGATCTAAGTGAATTTTCATGCTCAGAACCACTAGCCGAACCACTGCGTACCAGGAAATCTCAGTTATAGGCCTAACATTACACTGGGGCATGAGTTTTGTAGCAATCTCTCCCACATCAGTAAATTTTAAACTTCATACATAATCGATAGGCAAGCACACCTTAAAACTTCAGCAAATAAAAATCTGGGTCACATATAGGGGGAAAAAAAAAAAAAAAAGAAAGAAAAAATGCCCTGGTCCTGCACTCTCACAGTCTGGTAAATATATCTGAGAATAATAAAAAAAGAGCAGAGAGATTATTTGTGGCCTGATAAAAGTTTGGTTTAAAATCATAAATATATATTAGTAGGAACGGAGCTGCAAAGAGATTTTTTAGGGGGGAATGCTGGTTTCTCTCATCTCCAAGCACTTCGGTGGATACCAGACCCGAACAACCATCTCACGGGCTTCCAATAGTTCAGGTTTTGTTCTTCTCAGCAGAACTTATTATAACTCGACTAGCATGTTTATCCACAGTATCCACACTTCACCTACTGCACAGACAAGCCTTTTTACTAACTTTTACTAAGTGAATTTGACTGTGGGCTAAAACATCCATGGACAACAAGAAGCTGAGTCGCCCTACGTATCGGAACCGAGACGAGCTACAGCCAATATTTTGCAGAATGAAGCTTATATTAAGAGCACAGCAGTTTCTGCAGACCCATCCCCCCCTCCCACCACTTTCCAAAAAGTACTCGGACACTGGGAGTTACGTATTTCACCCCCAAACATGTCAACAAACAAACACAGCCCTTTGCAGTACGAGTCTCCGATCAATCAGGCATGAAACCAGTTTCACAGCAACAGTCAAATAAAAAATCAAATGGTACCTGGTATCCCTGCAACCAAAAGGTCACCTAGATACAGGAAAATCTGAGGTAAATCCAGCTTCAGAAAAAAAAAACAAAAAAACACCAACAACCACAAAACAACCCCGATGGCTCAAGCGACCACCCGCATTCCGGATTTCTCGGTGTTTGTA
>NW_009710565.1:18403-18622 GCF_000703405.1 Apaloderma vittatum | reverse complement strand
TCGAACGGGGCGACGCTGTCCGAGCCGCGTTGGTAACCGGCTGCTGTCGTCAGCAAAGGCTGAAATTGCCAGAACACCATTTCCTCGGGAGCCGGGGTAGATGCTGCTTTGACCAGGAGGGCACCGCTCGTACCTGCTTTGAGTGAATCCACGCTCAGAGGAAAACGCGGAAGTTTTCACTTCTATGAATGTGGCTTTTTTTGGTGAAAGTATTTAATT
>NW_009710565.1:11941-18372 GCF_000703405.1 Apaloderma vittatum | reverse complement strand
AAGAGTCTTTAATTTTTCCAGCCTGCCTCTGTTTTAACTCTAAAATTGCACTGCCAGGTATGACATCAGTTTCCCAATTACTGTATGTGCTAGTGTTTTGCAAGAACTGTTACTGCCTGGCATAATGATTCATCAGCAGTATTGATCTTTGGAAGATGGGACAGCTCTGCAATTTCCACCTGGAAAGCTGTCGTCTTAATAGGGAGTATAGAAGAGAAGTTAACTGTGCCAGGTAAAAGTCCATGTTCAGATTGTTTGGTGATTTGTCATTGTACACACCAACATAAGCAAAGCTTAATGAAGTCCAGGACAGCGTTGCTGCCTGCATTTGTCTCTCACAGTACAACATAAAACTGGTTGGATCGTTCCTCTGTGTGAAAGCTGCACCTAGCTGTGCTGCCTTCTTGGGTAGCAGTCCCTAGAAATAAACCAAAAGGTGCAAAACCGCGAGATTGAACATTCCTATTTGAGGCTTGCATCTGTGGCGCACCCAGGCTGGTTAGGAGGCCCATCGCAAAGGTGGGTGACTTTTCAGAGCAGAGGTGAGACAGTCTGCCCAAGACAAAGATGAAGGGCCTTGCAACTCCTGAGGTGATTTTTATTTTATTTTTGAGGGAGAGAGCGTGCCCATAGTGTGTCCACCCTATGGTAGGTTAAGGGAGTAATGCTGGAACATTTGGAATTTTCTTGGGCCTGACATGATTGTCTCGGTATTCCCAAAGGTGTTTAAATAATGGAATCGGTTAGTGGTGCGTTTTGGGACATTTGGCAGCAGCGACTGGTTCCTGCAGTGCCCCAGACACTGCTGCTTGGCTCTCCTCTCTTGGGGCATTGTTTCTTTTGCTGCCTGTTCATTAGCAGGAGAGAAAAACGTGTAAAATAAACACGGCTGGCGAACTCCCACAAGAGGCGGGCTGGCAGCTGACCTTGCCTGGTGGCCCTTCGCCCAAGTAGCTTCTTGGAGAGTTTGCAGGCTCCTGTCATGTCTTCCCTGCTTTGGGTGGAGAATTTGTTTTGGCAAATGCTTACAAAAAAGATCTGGAGCATGAGCTTGTGTGAAACACTGTACTGGTGGGGTGAGTTGTCATGTTGCAGTGACCTCCAGGAGGATTGCCGAAGGAAAGTGACTCCTTTGTACACTTGAAGCGGATTGAGAGCTTTTAAACTCCGGAAAGTCACGGCTGGATGTTTCTGGTTATTCAGCAGAGCTTAGAAAACGGTGGCTCATGATGTAGCAGCATTCCCAGAACGATGCTTATGTGCTGGAGATATTAAATGTTTCCAGCCCTAATCCTGGTGGAGGTGGTGAGGAGACCAAGGAGCCTGAGTGGGGACAGCTCTGTAAAGATAAAGGGATCCCTCTATGACTTGTTTTACAGGCTTTGAAAGCCCTAATTTTTTGTAATGATTATATTAATTAGAGACACGTAGAACAGATTTAATGGACAAGACCTACTCCTTAGGCATTCAGCTGTTCTGTAATGGTCTGTGTTGAAGTTGGTGCTTATAAAAGTAAAGGCACTGAGCTCAGACCCGGAGAAAGCAGAGCCATCCTCGAGATCTTGGTGAGTTTCCGGTGTCTGTGTTGAAATATGGATGATCTTAACAAATCCACCACTGGTTGTTTTGAACTGTTTGACTTGCTGCAGCTAAGAAAGTTGAATATGTTGTGGGATTGATGCAGGGGTTGAAGAACAACGTCCTTTTTTGACAGATTAGGATTTATCTTTAGAAGTTGATGTCTTGCCTATCGGCAGCAGCATTGTTATGCTCAAGGTTGACTGTGAGGTCTCTAATAGGGTGTTTGAGTAGAAGGACTGTTGAAGCAAAACCTCTCCTTGCTTCTTAACCTCTCCTCCCAAAAGGACAACAGCGTGGCAGTAAGTGGAGCAACCATTCAATTGAGTTAGACAAAGCAATACTGCTGATGCTGTAAGAGGAGGCTGAGGCTCAGCTAGAGTGGCGCACCAGGAAATTTTCACGATGTCTTGACAAGATGCATGTTGTGTTTCTGTTTGTGTGTGTTTCAGTGTCAGGGTACAAGAGAGCAGAGAGGATCTTTCAAGTCCCGAGATAACTCATGGTCCTGTCCGATGTGTCAGGGCTTGTACTTGACACTGCTTACTGCTTGTGAGGGACACTGGCAGAGCTGGTAATGATGCCTCATTTTTGTGCTCTGGTGATCTAGTAACAAGGTCTGTGTGACTGTCCCCTCGTAATTTCTCCTCTTATCACCGACATATATGCAGCTAGCAGCCTAGTGGTGAAGGCACGATGGTAGTGTGTGTGTCTGCGGTAGCAAAGAAAACATTTTCTGGCCAAAAGAGCTTTGCACTTTTGGCTGTAAACCAAATTGAAAGTATTTTCTGAAATTCTTCTATGGAGAAGAAATGTGGCTTGCAGTTAAGACAGCTCGACCTTCTGGAACATGTTGTACTCCTCCGCTGTGCCCTGCACCGGGGCTGGTGCTGATGCAAGCATTGGTGCAGACAGGTGTTAACAGCACCCCATTTTGAAAACCTGCTGGATTTATTTCAAGAAATGTTGCATCAGGGCACTTGGCACTTCTTAATTTTTAAAGCCATTTACATCTTGGAAATAAGAACATGTAGGTTTTAATGTCTGGCACTACAGTTGCTGAGCTTTGCCTGCACTGACTTTTATGCCAGTTTTCGTTCTTGTTGCAAATGCTTGGCCAGGAGACAGCAGTGTATTTCCTAGTGGAAGTGCGGGAGGTGTTCTGATTTCTTGAGTGGAGTTTCTTGCTTGCTCTTTGGCAAATGTGCTGGGTGGGTAAGCAGTACTTTCCAGAAGGCACACCTTAGTTGCTAGCAGAGCACCGGAGGTGAGCTGACTATTGTTCAGAGAGTGCGTGTTGCTTTATGCCAGAGCAGGGGCTGGGTTGGCTACTGGTACTGAGGAGAAGGTTCATTAGCTTCTCATCCCTTGCTGACTAACTCCCCATAGGGCTTTCCTTGAAACCAGCCTCCAGTCCAGGAGATAAGGTGCAGGGGAAGCTTATTTTACCTTTGGCATTTCTTTGCGTTCGGAGTAGACGCATGCATCTGCCTCTGTGGGTATTGAGCTCAGTAGTGCTGTACACACCTGTTTCCAAAGTGTTGGGCAATTCTTGTTCTGTCGTGGCATGTAATTGTGGAGCTCTCCTGGCTGTTTGTTGCAACAGAGCTGCTATCGCAGCAGGAGTCCTTCCCTCCACCTGGCCCCAAGTTTCCTCTCTGAAATACCGTTTTGTTCTGATCCCACAACTCGCGTTTGAGTAACTCTTCCTGCGTTGTTGGGAAGGATGAGGGTAACTGGAGCTTGCTGCTCTGAAATAAAACATGAAGCTTAGTGTTTTTCCTCCCCCACATACCTTTGCCCTTCAACTTTGTGCTGGACCTTTGCCCTGTTCTGCACTGTTTGTTTCGGAAAGGCTAGGGAATGTGGCGCAGCTCCTGAGAGCTGACTCACTCGCCCTGGTTGCCGGGCTTCAGCGCTTGCTTCTGCTGCGACCTCCGATTCCAGATTGCCAGGTTCGAGGCATCGCTGGAGGATTTCCACCAACCACCTCCTTACCCTAAAACCCCTTCTTTTAAGCCCTTTATTGCCTCTGGTGCCATGATGGCTTCCACTGGGATTGCATCTGGGATCACTGGATTGGGCAACAGAAGACCTTGGGTCAGATGTGAAGACAAATCAAGTGCAAAAAGCAGGACGAGGAATGGGGACACTGGGGCTGCAATGCTCTGCTCTTCCTTCCTTCTAAATTATGACACCTGATCCTTTTGCTGTGCTCGAATAGTGTGAAATTATCCTCAGGGGAATGCCAAATGCCGACTTGGATGGAGCTGGGTTGCTCTTTGCATGCTTGAAACTACTTTGTAATGAATCTCTGACACCACCTCCACGGTAGTGCTTGTTTGGCTAAATAAGGAATGAGCATTTTAGTAGAAAGTCATGCTGTCTAGACCAGGTTGAATGTTTTAATCCTTACAGTTACTATGGCTGTGAACAGGGCGTGTGTTTTGTGCGTTTTTTTTTTTTTTTTAAAAAAAAATCATCTTAATGAAAACTTACATGCTGCAAGAGGATTGTGGTGTCCTTTACAATGGTGCAGCTCTCGGAGAAGCTCTGCTCCCATCTCAGTAACAAGGTAAATGGAGGTACATTGGCCTTGCTGTAGATCTCACAGATAACTGATAGGAGAGCTGAGAAGGCTTTTTGTTCTGCTTTTACTGTAAATCCAGTTGGGAGTGGTGAGCTTTGTTCGTTTGTAGCCACAGTATGCACTTACGTTGTGGTCTTTTAAAATGTTATTTATTTTCTGGTTGTTTTGGCATTGGAACCTTTGCCAAATTCGTACCAGGGGCTTCAGTCTCCACATGGTCACTCTGTCAAATCCTTGACTTGCTGTGCACACAGGAAGCTTGGGGACAGAGGTGGTGAAACCTTGGTGATACCTGCTGGGTGCTCTCATGATGGTAGTGCTGTGGAGCTTTGTGTGGGCAAGAAGTTGTCTCCTGGGCTTGAGTAAAGCTTTGGGTACTGTGTGTGGACTGTGGCATGGCCAGCTCTGCATTTGTCCCTTTCTTTGCTTGAGATAAGGCTTTGATTCCTAACTTACTCTGCAAGTCCATGTTCTAGTTAGTGGTCTCTGAGTGGAGTTGGGAGACTTTTCTGCTTGCATTGAAATGACTGGCTGGTCTGAACATCTAGGTCAGAGGACAGGCTTTGAAGAAGTTGTGAAAACTTAAAGCAGATACTTGTGGATTTAGGCAACAATAATTGGTGGCCAGAACAAATGGAGCTGAATTTGGCCTTAAATAAATCAATAGCCAGACTTTTTTGTCTGACCAGGATCCCTGGTCAGCGTCAGTCTGGATTGCTTGGCAGGAAGAAGTGAGTGTGCAGGTGTGAAGGTCCTGCAGATGTGGACTAAAAACTGCCATGAGGTGTTTGAAAACAGATTTTCTGGTGGCAATTTTAATACTACACAAGATACACTTTTTCTTTGGGAAGGGTTGTGGAAATAGTGGTCAAGTGTCAACTTGTTTCTAAACAGAGGCTCATCCTGTAAGTAGAGGTTCCCAGAAGATCCTCCTAACTGAACCTCCTTCTATCAGGAGGATATATGCTTGTGCTACAGTTTGGGGGGCCTATGTGGGCAGGTGGGTTGCCGTTTCTGAGCGAAATGGTGCATGATGTGTTGTAGCTCTGCTCATTTCAGTATCGCTCTGGGCTGCTGGTACTGGTTGAGTTGCTGGAGCCATCCTTAACAAGTTGTCCAGCCCAGCTTCTGTGTTACGCTTGCTGTGGATTTTGCCAGGATCAAGAGCTCTTCATGCAGCATTAAAGCTACGTGTGCTGGGGGATATTCTGCTGTGACGTGCAAGGAGAGGGAGGAAGGGCTGTGAACTGGCTGATTTAATACCTGCATTATCAGTGGTTTACCTTCAGTGTCCTTCTGGAGCAAAGCTGACTTAGGAGCAGCAGCTTGTCTTGATGCATCCATGAGTGCTGTAATAGAATGTGCAGTGGGCCTCAGTGCTCTGCAGTGGTTGTGATTTGTTTTGTTGTTTTGTTTGTTTGTTTGTTTTGAGTTGTCCTGTTCCTTTACATGGTCACACTTGGAAGGATTGGGAGACATCTCTACTGCAGAGACCTTGGGTCTGACGGTGTGTGGGAGGTGGCCAGGGTGGCCCTGGCTGGGTTGGATGCTCTGGCACAATGGGTCAGGTGGAGGCCTCGATTTGCCTTAGAAATGGCCAATGGAGGTGACTGTTGGTGTGACTGAAGTCTGTCAGTGCTGCTCAGTCTGGTTCAGATGGCACTTAGAGGTGACCCAGGCACTACTTGGTTGCTGGGTCTAGAAAACGGCACTCTGGTTCGCACTGAAGCGTGAGCGGCGTGCATGATGTGCTGGCGGCCACAGCTTGCCCTGACCCGTGCTCCTGGGGAAGCGCGTTCGCTTCTTGCTGGGCACCCCTTGAAGTGGCCGGGAACAGGTCTGCAACCTGCTGCTGTAGCAGGCACCGCTGGCCTGTGACCTGGCCACATACCCTCAGGGGGTCAGCTCTACTCCTTACAGGCTCCTTGAAGTGTCCTGGCCTCTGACAGGGCCCAGGAGTGGCGTCTGTACCCCATAAGGAAGATGGTGGAGGAGAAGCATCTCTGGTGCTCCACCGTGTTAGGTGTTCAGTCTCTGGCAGGCTCAGCAGAGATCCCTTCATGAGGGTGTGAGTGATAACCACGGGGCAGCTGGGAAGAAACAGGGTCTTGAATGGGGCTTATGAACCTCACGTGTCCTTGATACGAGTTAAACTGTGATTGGAAAGCGGGATGGGGGGTGGAAATGTTCTGTGCGTCCTTCCTGCCGAGCGCTGGTGCAGCCAGAGGGGCTGTGGGAGCCTGGGGGCCGGCATGTGTGCAGG
>NW_009710565.1:5444-11843 GCF_000703405.1 Apaloderma vittatum | reverse complement strand
CATCTGAGCGGCAGCGTGTGCCGCGCTCCCGCAGAGTGACTCTGCAGTCTGCAGGGCATGGCTGCGTGCTGGGAGGGATCTGCCGGCGAGCGGGAGGGTGCAGGGGGCTACTTATCTCTTCTCCTTTCCTGGTAGTTGTTTGACTTTTCTGACTTGCCTGCCGGATGCGTGTGCGGAGAGAACAGAGGGTTTTCAGGGCTAGATAGGTTAGATTTTAAGAAGTCTTGAAGTGCTGAGTGAAGAGGTGAGTTTTTTCCTGACTAAATATGTGGGGAAACAAGTATGAAATTGGAAAAGCCACAAAAATGAGGAAAGGGTAGGGTTTTGTTGATGGGAAAGTAAGAGAAAAGGTGGAGGGGGGAGATTGGTGTCTTACCTGCCTGGTAAGTCGGAGGTGCTGCCAGAACGTGGGTACGTTGCTAAGTACTTGGCACTGTCTGTAAGCAGATTATTTGTAATATATATTCAGCCTTCACACTAAATCACTCTGCTTTTTTTTTTCTTTATAACTGTGCTTTTGAAAGTCTTGAAAATGGTGCAAATAAGTGGGTATACATTTACCCAATGTTAGTTACAAAGCTCTCTGGTTCACACTTGCAGATGGTGAAGCTAGTGATGGAATGAAATAGTGAGAACTTGCAGTTAGTAAGCAACACTTAAATGTTTGATAAACCAACATTCACTTCAACTACACGAAATTAATTTCTTCAGACTCTCCAAGGTCAGATCTTCTAGGGGTTTTTTATTAAATGTTGCAAAAGCAGCACTGTATTTACTCCCCCAAGACACTTGATATTCTCAGTGCAATAATTTTATACCTTTAATGTAGATCTTCACAAAGTGTGCATGGCTCAGGAGCAATGTCTGTTTATATCAGCTCTCCTGGACTTGCAGAGCAAGTCCAGTGTAAGTAAAGACTTGACCATAATAGCAAATAGCAGTGCTCTCATCCTCAACTAGCATAAAAAGACATTGGCAAGTCAGCTACCAGGCTGTGTAAGAAGATGGCAATTAAAAATAAAGTGAAGAATTGAGTGTAAAGAGTGACACCAGTATGCATGGTATGGGGAAATGATGTGGCTGCAGCAGCAGATTTAGATGTGGAGAATGCACCCTAGAAATGTTGCTGGGAGGTTTTACTGACTGAAACAGGATTGAGTGGGTATTTATGCACGAGATCCTACCCAACAAGACAGAAAAGCAAATCATGGAGATGTCTCCACCATGCTCAGATGACAAAGCAGGAGACTTTGCTGGCTGTAATATTAAATTTCACTTTCCAACTCACAGCTAAACCTTAGGAGCTCAGGGGAATACCTAATATGATCTAACACATCTTCTGAGATGTGTTAGATGGCTTGGAAATCCTGTGCCGCTGCAGAGGCTCTTGCACGGAGCTGAACAAAAGGGGAACTGATTTCTTTTAGCTTCCCAGTTTCAGGTGAATTCTTCGAGCTCCCCTTTTTATAAATGGGGAATGATAAATGTGACATGAGCACACAGTGCAGGGAGAAATTTGCTCTAAGTGACCTGTGTTTTTAAAATGTAAAATTGAACTCATAAGCACAACTGTGAAGATGATTTGGAAGAGACGTGGAAGATTACAGGCAGACAACCCTCTTCTGTTGGAGCTGAAATCTCAGTTGGTCTGATTGACAGAAGAGAAGTGGAAGAAAGCAAGGTTGGAGTTTGGAGGGTGATTGGACTGTAGGAGGGGAGACTTCTCAGACTGTCAATCTGATGATTTCTAATTGACTTAAGAGATATAATTATGTTGTCTTCACTGTGCTGCCTTGTGTATCCTACAGGCCCCCTGCTTGGCGCCCTGCCTGCAGCCCTAAGATGGAAGGCACCTTTCAGTTTTCAGGTCCTGGGGTTTTCAGCGGGATTTATGGCATCCCTGCTGATATTATGGGGCATACCCATGATTCTGGTTTTTTTGAGGAGGTGGGGGGGATCCTCTTTCGCGGAGAGGCTGGATTTCTGGCTACAGTAATGGATTCTCCTCTGTAAGGAGAAGGATCTGTTTTGGTCACTGCTAATTGGGCTGCGTTGTGGTGTCTGAGACTGCCTGCCCAGAAAAGCAGATTGTGGAGCAGTGTGCAATAACCCCGTTGGAGAGAAACCCCGCCCTGTATCAGTTTCTACAGCACAGGATCCAGTAGGCTTCTGGGCTGCACCAGAATTGTTCCTGTATTTCAACAAGAGTCTCTAATTTTGCTGGATCGTGCCTGAATTTTACTGACTGGTCAATATCCAGTAGCTTAAAGAACAGTTTGGGGAGAGTGACTGGTCATTGGGCCCACGCTCACGTAGGATCAGTCTCCTGGTGGTGTCACTTTGGCCCTACTGGTGATTAAAGGGTGTGAGGCAGAGACCTGGGTCATCAGCTGCTGCATAGGAGCTCTAACACAGCACCTTTAAGGTGCCTTGTACTTTCCCTGCAGTTTTTTTTCAGATGCATTAATATGAGTGTTAGGGCTTGTAGCTGGAGCAGCACTTTGCTGCTTGTCCATTTTGGAGACTGGGAGAGAAGGGGTTAATGGGAAAGAACACCCAGTGTTTGTTCTCTCCAGTGCAAGCACTGATAAGTGAATGGGAGAAAAAACAGCCGTGACCTTACAGTTATTCCTTGTTCGAGTGTTGGGTTCACAAGACTGTTTGGAGAGCTCTCATTTTTTCTGGTCAGGCTGACCAGATGCATTCCCTGGAACCCCATTGGCGTCTCTGGTGCTGGAAGAGGAGACCTGGACCCTCTTCCAAGCAGATCTCTGAAAGGTGCTTTTGCCAGGCACAGTGTATCTGTCAGTGGTGACCGTGTCTTCAGGCAGAGTGGCAGCCCTGCTCGGTCAGCTCTGCTCCCCTTCTGTCTGGAAGAGACTGAACATCACTGTTAAGGTACTATTTTAGTGTGTAGTGTGAAGTTAAAGTTAGGGAGCTGTCTCGGACAAATAATGCTCTGATTTTGGAGTTGGTGTTTATTTTGCAGGAGTGTTCCTCTTGTAGCTTGGTGATGCCAGAGGTCTCCATCCATTTTCAATTACATGAAGTTGGTGAGGACACCCCAGCTGAGCTTCACCAAAACCATGGTTGTTTATACACTGAAAACTTACTTCAAGCATTCATTTCAGCGTGATTTGTGGGAAATCGATGTCAGATTTCACACTGGCTGCATCTCTTCAGCCTCTTAGTGTATGTGAAAGGGATGTTTGAGACGGAAGCAAACCCCTCTGAACGGAGAGTGGAAAATCGCTTACTGAGGGTCAGTGGTCTGGATACCTTTGCAGAAAAACTGATTTGGGAGCTGATAAATGCTTCTGTAGCTTTTTATCTCTTGTTTTCTGGAGAGAGCTTATTGGTGTCTTAAGACATAACCAACATCAAGTTAGGGTTGATTCATCTGGCTTGGATCTTTTACACATATAGCAAGCTTCAGCTTCTCTTTGAGGGGATAAAGATACTTCTTATTACAGTAGCTGAGTGTTGTTAAGAGACACAGGGAGGTGTTTGCTTGGACCTGACAGCTGGGGTGGGTTGGGAAGATCTGGGCAACTGAGAGTCGGACCCTCCCCGAGCCCGCTCAGCAGGTAGGGAAGGAGGGGAGCAGGGAGCAAGCAAGATCTCAGGAGTCCTGTAATTGGCCATGCTAATCTTCGGGTTTGGGATTTCTTGCTTTGCTACTTTTTCCTATCATGCTTCGCCCCCTTCTCTGCTGAGTGTTGCTTTGAAGAGGCCTGTAACTGTCTTAGGAACCTGTGTAGGCACTACGTTGGCCTCTGACGGGGAACCAGGTGATACAAATTTTAGCTGAAAAGTTGCCCGGAGGTGGGAAAGAGACTCAAGCAGGACTGGTCTCTGCAGCAAACATTGGACTGTGTAATTTGAACCTTTTCCCTGACTGTGCTGTTTGCGCTGGGAGGATTGCCACTGCAGCCAGAGGAGCAGAACTGAATCTTCTCCACCGGGTGGCAGATGGGGTTAGGAGGAGAGATCCCCAGAGATCCTACTGTTGGCCAGCAGTTCCTTTCCCCTTCTCTCTCCTGGGCAGCCAGCACAGCCCTGCAGCCTTCGAACCTTCACAGCTGATCACGGCTCTGCTGCCGAGTCCCCGTGTGACCTTGGAGAGATTGTTTCGTTTTTGCTGACATCCAAGTCTTTTGTCTGCAAAATGTGGAGGATGATTTAGTTACAACTTCATGGGTCAAAAGCCAGAAGGAATCAGCTGGTGTCTTCTTGTAGCAGCAGCCCTGTGGATGATCCCCGGGAGCGGCTGAGGAGGAGCGTGCTGTCGTGCTGTACCTGTGTGTGCAGAAGAACAGCCCCTGCTCGGCACGCTGGTGCAGCAGTACCAGCCGGCATGCTGTGGTGACTGGCAGGTGACATAAAGCGCAGTGAAGTTTTCTTCCCCCCCCCAGTTTGGAAAGCAGAAGGGTAATTGTGACGGGTGGGGGAATAGGGATGTGCAGGGAATTGGTTCCCGCTGGCACTCTGCCTGCGGCCGTGCTGCCCCTCTCGGCAGTTAGGGCTGTGGGTTGCTGTAATAACGAGTCAGCATTTCTCTTGCATCAGGGCTAACGAGCTGCTCTTCAGCTGCTGCCTCCTGGGTCCTGCTGGGAAGAAGCAGCATCTGTGGCAGAAGAGAGGGATGCTGGGGACAGGCAGTGTGGGTGGTGGAGGTCCCTTCCCACCCATAGCTCCTGAGCAGGGAGAAGTCAAGCTTCCTGTGAGGGATTTGGATTTGACACTGAATTGTGGCTGATGCAGGAGCCCAGTTAGCAGCATGGTCCTGTAGTGAGTAGGGGAGGCATCAGAGGGGAATTGCAGGTTTGTAAATAGGGTGGCCTTTCTGGATCTGTCCCAGATACCTGAATAGCAGCAGTGGCCAGATAGTCCCTGGGGAAGAGGTTATGTGTGTAAATGCATCAGCTTTTGTCTTGAAATGCCCCATTTTAGCATACGATCTCTTGTGTTTAAAAATGCCATCAGACAAAAACCGGGATTCCAGCCCCCAGCAGCACCTCAGATAAGGATGGCCCTCAATTTGGTTGTATCTCCTGGGCTTTTTGTGCAGCAGCTCTGGGGATTGGTGTTCAGAGCAAGTACCTCTGCACATGTCTGTGCTCTTGTGTGACAGTTGTGGAAGGGATGCTCCCTGCCTGTCCTGACATCTGGCCTTGCTGGCTGCAACACACAGCCTTGACCTCATGCTCACTCCTTCCTTTTTGCTGATAACAGGGAGATCTGTGAAATGTGTTCTCCACTGAGGTGTTGTAGACTGTGTGGATAATGTACAGAGCTGAGGAGGATGGTAAAGGGCTCGGGAAGTACCCAGCTCGGTAGTGACTGATGCTACGATGAAGCAATCACTGGTTCCTGCAGTGGTTATAGGCCCTCTTTGCACACCAAGTCTTTCTGGGTTTGGGCCAATGCTGACGAACAAAGTGTCTGCATGTGAGAAGGGGAAGGAGGTGTGAGACCTCAGGGCCCAAATTTCATGAGTCTTCCTTGCTTGCGTCCTGATGTTTTTACTTCTTGCTCTTTCCTGTTTGGCTGCCAGTGGCTATTTGGTATTGGCCCGGCATGGTCGGCTGGATTTGCCTGGGAGGTGCGGTGCAGGCTGGGGCAGAGCTGCCTGGCTCCCACCTGGGGAGTTCCTGCTGCTCGCGAGGTGGTGGGCTGCTGTGGAGCATCATCCTGGCCTGCACCAGGATACCCAGTGTTGAGGTTCTGTTGAGGGGAAGCAGGTGGGAGAGCAGTGTGTGTGGTGGGAGGAATCAGTGGGGCTGATTTACTGGCTTTGACTTTCCCTGTTGCAAATTTACTTGAGCAAAACCCCAGCCCGATCTCTGTTCTTCATGTTTGATTTTTTAAACTTGGAAGTGCTGGGAAGGGAGCTGACCTGGACAGACAGCCTCAGTCTTGCAATGTGCTAGACTGACTCCTTGGAGAGCAGCCCTAGGGGTTTGTCTTCACCCTGCCAGCCACACGTGTTTCTGCCTCCCTCCCCACCATGGCTTTTTTGGGAAAAGAAAGCACTGCCTGATTTAGATTTTTCTTGGGCAACTCAGATGCTGCCTTTAATTGGCAGGCTAATTTCTAATCTAGTCACTTGTGCTTGCACATGAAGAAGGCATCCCGAAGGGTTGTTGTACCTGATGGCCTCTGACCAGCCCTGCCTTATGTGTCCTCCCAGCAATCCTGTTTTCAGATGAGCAAGTCCTGCAGGCTGATTGCTCTGTGCTTGCTTTCGACAGTGAGGAAAGCTGCCTGCAAGCCCAGCGCTCTGGGTGTCTGCTCCGGAGAGCTTGAAGTCAAATCTGTGTTAATCGTAGGTGTGATGAGTTGGATAAGCTCAGTCTCTCCCAGGCAAGAGGGTCAAGGACTGAAGACAAACGTCCT
>NW_009710565.1:960-5431 GCF_000703405.1 Apaloderma vittatum | reverse complement strand
TGGCAATATCTGCCCCTGGTAATCATGCATGGTCCTGGCTTTCTATTGACCTAAGCAACAGAGGAGCATCCACTGCTTTTCTGGCAGATGTGGTGGCATTTGTGGAGTTATTGTGGTTTCTAGAGGGGGGTAGCCTGGACCTCTTGTGGATGGCTCCCTGTGCAGATGGCTGGCCCGGCTGTGGCGGGCGTTTTGTGGAGAGAGGGGTGGTTTTTTTAATGCAAACTAGAGAACTGCACCTGCCGGGTTGTAGCGAGGGGAATGGTTGCCAATGCCTGCAGTTCTTGGCTGGCCCGAAGGAATTCCTTTCTCGGTCATTGTGGTATTACTTGTTAATTTTGTTTTTTGGTGATACCTTGTACAGCTAGCTGATCCAAACAGGTAGGAGATGCATTAACCACTGCTTCTACCTTGTTCTCTGTGGAGGAGCTGTCTGGGAGTTGTCCCAAGTAGGAAAACGCAGAGTGTACCTCTTGTTTGGGACCTGTTAGATCAAGTACAGGCTGTTTCTGCTCACTGTTTCAAGAGCCTGACCTCATCAGCAACCATCACAGAAATACAAGCTGTTTGGATGTGCCTGGATGACGTGCAGGTGGAAGGTTGCAGTAGGACATGCAGTCTGCAGAGGATGCATACTGGTACTTGCAGACTCTTCTGGATGTGTTGGCTCTTCCTCTGATTATGCCTTCACCATGGCCACAGACCGTAACCTTGCATAATGGCAGAGGGAGTTTTGGATTTTGTTCCCCACCACCACTTGCTTCTGCTGCTTATATATGGGATAAAAGCATCCCTGCCTGAGCATGCCTTGAATGCAGTGCACTGTTAAAGGCAGATAAATAGGAGCTCTTTGGTAGAGGCATGTTTTTGCTGTTTCTGCATTAGTTGAGCCCAGGACAGAGAGCATTGCCCCATCCAAGGGGTAGTCCTTGCTGCAATTCTTACGACTTTACAGCTGAATGTGTGTTTTGGGCAGCTGATAAGCAGGAGCCAGGGGCCTGCCCTTGTCCTAGGAGGACCTTGGCTTGCTGTCAGCCTCCCTTCCCCCTCTACCAAGTGCCTTGAAGAAAACATAATGTAATGCTCCCTCAAAAATGCTGTTTTCATAGCTTCTTGAGGAGCCTTTATCAACAGGGTTTCTTTATGCATGCTGTCCTGTGTGCTCCTTGAAAGAGTGAATCTTTCATCTGATCATTCCCAGATACTTCAGTGAATGTCTTCTGTCAATAAAGAGGGTTCATTAGGAGAAGAACCTGTACCTCCGAGAAGAGCTTGAGGGGTGGTGAAAAGGTTGAGTAATCTGTTTTGACATCTGGAACCCTCCAGACTCCAGCAGCTCTGCACAACGGGCTGTGCTTGCTGGTGGAGCCACCTGAGAGAAGGTGTTCACCCAGGGATGTGTGATGTGCTGAGGCACCAGGCGGCCGTTTGGTGCTGGTTACATTCTTCTGGCTACCTGTTCTCTGATTAAAGGTGCTGTGTTGGAGCCAGGATGTTGATGTCCCTTGTGGCTGCGAAAACCAGGAACCATCAGGAAAATGCTCGTTTTGCTTTGGCTGCCACTCGTGCTTCCCTGCCCCGGCTGCTCCCCACGATGTTTTCTGTGCAGGTTTCCATTTGACAGTGCTGAGCAGGAGGAGTGTGGGAGTGCCGCCGACTGGCTTGTGTGGAGCTTTGTACATCTCATGAGCTTTTATTCCTTGCCACTGACTGTTAGAAGCCAATACAGAAAGTTATTTAGGAGAGTGATAGATTCAGATAAACATTGTCTCCTTCAAAATCTTTCTCGCAACAAGTGGTTGAACTGAGGTGGGTTCCAAGCTGGATTGATGTTTAACTTGGGATACTAAGAAAATACTTCCTCTGTTTAGCTAAAGCAAACAAATCAAGAGAGCAGGAACCTTTTAAACATGATTCGCACTCCAACTGCAACCAATACTGATTTTTTTTTTTTTTCTTTTACAGATATATTTCCAGCTGATGGCCAGTCTGGTATGTATTAGTTAAAAATGGAGCTCTTCAGACCTCCCTCTGTCATATCTTCACTGCCCTTATCTTTCTGCAGAAACAGCACTAATCAGATTTAGGAGACTGATACAGAAATATGCAACAGACATTAATTTAGAAAACAAAATCCCCCAAACTCAGACAAAAAAGAACTAAAAAACCCGCCTGAACTCTGAACAAAAAGAGCCTCTCCAATATTTGACCATTCCTGCATTACAGTGAAATGCTTTATGCTTTCATGTAGTGATGACTGCAACTGCTGCAAGGTTCCTTCCCACACACATTGTTGTATGGCAAATTTGAGTGTCTGGGGGAAAGTCTGGGAACTTGTAAGTCTTTATCATCACACGTGACTGAAAACATTGACATGTCAAGATGCCAGTGTAACTCAGAATTTCTGCTGTTGGTCCATAAGTTAATTGTGTATGATTTGATACATCCATGAACCTGAGGATATATATTTGAATTTGCAATAACTTTGAAGAGTTACGGGTTTTCTCCTTGGCTTGTTCAGTTGTGTGTTACTGCCGAACATTGCTGTTAGTGTCAACCAAAATACTTGCTGTGTTGCCATCAGTGCAAGGGAAAACTTCTAGTCCCAGCAGTGTGTGCAGCCTCAGTAGGAGAGACCCTGCAGACAGGGACTAGGGTGCTAGGGGGGAAGGGAAGGCTACTTTGGATGGAGGAAAAGGATATTCTTTTTAGAAGTAGATATCGATGATCGCAATTCTTGCCTTTCCCAGACTGCTTGGAGCTCTCATCAGAGTATGTTGGAAATGCCAAGACCGAAGGAAAAGTTTATTTTATCCAGTCACACCAAGACCTGTCAATAAGATCGGGTTGTCCCAGAGCTGTAGTGCCTTGCGGACGTGTCCTGTAGCAGAGGCACTGGGAATGGGGGTCAGTGCCTGGCTCAGCCTTGGGTGACCTCAGACACGTCACCGTGTCCGCCTGCTGCTGGCATCTTTGGCTTTGCATGGGATCATGTTTCCCCAGTTCACACCATAGCATGAGGATAAATCACAGCTGATCATGGGGGCATTGCATGATCAGGATTTGGAAGTAGGGAAGGCACCTCCACTCTCTTAAGCTGATTTCAGTCAAAATAACTCGCTGGTTTTGAGTGGTCTGGTGTAACATCGGAGATGGTCTGATTTGACTTAATGAACTGAATAAAAGGGGTGGAAGTTTTGTGTGTATGTAGGTGTGTGTGTTTCCAGAGCTCTGGGCAGCTGACTTAGGCTGTGGTGTATAACTAGATCCGTAGGAATGCTGCAGAAGATGCCTCTGTAGATACTGGAAAAGTAACCCAAGTAGTAACTCAGCCCATTCGTAAGTCTTTAATGATTTTCATGATTTCAGAATGTGTGCAAGAGTGAATATTATGGCAGGCTTTGAAAAAACAAAGGTATATTCCCACGTATTGTGTTTATAGGAGGCTGAAGATCTGCCCTCATTGGGTGTTGGGTTTTGTCTGCCTGTGCTGCAGACTTGGACATGTTCTTCGGTTGGCAGAACTCCATCCTCTTCTCTCCAGCTGGTTGGGGACCTTCACAGCTGCCTGCAGGGTGGAGCAGGAGTGTGTATCTGCAGCAGGTGATAGTGTTTCAGTAAGCGTGTGTTATGTATCAGCACTATTGCAGAAAACATTACGTACAGAGCTTGGCCTCTTTTTGTAGTGCTGTATTTTTAAGGAGATAAGAGAAAGCTTCGACAGGATTCCTCTTAGCCGTACAGGACACTGCACCGTCCTTTCTCATGCTTTCTCCAGAAAAGCATTGAAGTTGGTGCCATGGTTTTTCTTCCCAGGCACTAAGCACGGCTGAAAGCCCTGATATCTCAAAACACAGAGCAGTGTGAGTACAGGCAGGGCAGCACCGCTGGGGGCAGGGCAGCAGGTTTACCTGGAGCATACCTGCTTCTGACATCAGAATTGTTGTGCACTCCTGAGGCTGTTTGGTTTGACTCCTTCAGCTCCTTTTCACTGCTGAGGTTGTTTGACAAGTTAATTTGCTCACGTCATCAGGACTCCCGTATCTGTCAGTGCCGACTTTTTTTTAAGGTTAATTTTCTAAGGCCAGGTAGGTCTGTGTGGCTGGTTTCCCTTCCTGGTGAGAAGTCCGCTGTTCTTCCACCCAAGGAAATGATTAGCGTAGTGATGGAGGATGCTGAGTTGTGGTAACAAGAGTTGGGACTTGTGCAGATGGGAAACCTGAGCCAAAAATCAGCTGTTTTGTAGACACAGTAGCTGTGGCATGCCCCAAAGCGTGTTCCCACCTGTTAGTGTATGGATGCTGGAGGCATTCTGCCCCCAGCCTGGCGTCACGTGCAAGTCCTGTGGAGGTGGAAGGGCAGCAGTGTTTGCATCTTGGTTGCCTAACAGTGTTTGGAAATAAAGCTGTTCTCAGAGAGAGGCGACTGACTTTGTCCAGCACAGCCATTCCTCGGTCTTCTGCTCTCCCAC
>NW_009710565.1:0-929 GCF_000703405.1 Apaloderma vittatum | reverse complement strand
GTTCCAGCAGCTCTAGGCTGCTTCTTGGAAGAAGCCGCTTCAATCTTGTGGTGGGGAGTTTGAGTGGAAAGCTGAGAGACTTGAGCACCCTCGAGAGATGCAGAGCTGGGCTGGGTGATGTGGTGGCAGAGCAGGGAGATGGACTCTCTTATTCCTCACTTCTGTCAGAGGAGTCCTTTGAGGGCACATCTCCACCTGGACCTCTACAGATGTGTTGACCATGAACACCTCACCCCGGTGAGGCTGCCAGTGCTGCCCACCTCCCAGGATTTGCTGCTGCATGGGATGGTGAAGTTTGCTGCCTGCTGTGCGAGGGAATGCTTCTACCTGCTTTAAACCGATCTCCTGCTGGCTTCAGGTGCTGTTCTGGGCCCTCCCGCTCTCCGTGGTGAAGGATCCCAGCCGCCTTAGTCCCACCTCTTAAGGGACTGCCTCTGGGCAATTTAATTGCTCTTCTGTGTGTATCTGTAGCACTGCTGTGCCCTTGCTGAAATGCAGAGGCCAGAGCTGACTGCAGGGTGCAGCTGTGGATGTGTTGGTGTTCAGCAGAGCGGCAAGTGATGCTCTGTCTTGATCTCGCTACTCCTGGTTTATTTAATTTTTTTTTGGTTTTCTGCTGCATCCTGAGCTGATCATTTTGGAGACTTGTCAGCGGTGGCTCAGATATCCTTCTTGAGTTATAAATGCCAATTTGAATTAAATGCTGTGAAGCTTTCCATAAAGAGATGTGGGTGATACTCCCACTGCTAGGAAGTGGTTTTTAATCCTTGATAAAGAAAAGCAGGGGAGGTGGATCTTTTAAATTAGTGCTATGTTGCAGTCTTGTAGCTAGGTGTTCCTGACTTCTTTGGGAAGACTTACTCTGATTAGAGTGGTTTTACTCTTTTATGCTGTGTATTGGGATAGAGGAGGCAGCCACCTGTAGCACT
>NW_009710564.1:0-6287 GCF_000703405.1 Apaloderma vittatum | reverse complement strand
TGCTGGGGTGTCAGCCACTCCTCCCAGTTTAATGTCATCAATGTATGAAATTGATTAAAATCTGGTACAGTCACAAGCAGCTCAGCAGAGTCTTCCAGAGGAAAACACTGTTAAATAATACCTGTCTCTCTCTTTGGACTACCTCTGAGTGTATAGCGGAGCCAGTGGGAGAGATGAAAGAGTGAGGAAGACAGGGGAATTTCTGCCCATCTGGTATCACTGGTATAGCACAGGTGGAAGAACAAACTTTAAGGAGCGTAACAGAACACTTACACAAGTGCCTCCATGCCAATCATGCAACAGAGGTTGCTCAAGTACGCTTTCTACTAATACAGATCCTGAAAACATTTAAATGCATTGCCTGCATCTGAAGGCAATGTTAAGCTTTGTATCTGCTTCACGTACTTCCCCATGCCACAGTTATATCCCAGTTTACTGACTCTTTAATTCTGAAAATCCCTTTCTGAAACTCACCCCAGCCCGTAACTAAGGGAGGAGTTGTGCAAACGATCAGCACAGACTCAGCTCCACGGTTATGACTTAATCGGCTGCAATCAGCCCTTCCGAGGCTTGGCTGTGATGCTGACCTCAGCAAGATCACCGTACCCAGTTATTGCCTGACATACTTGTTGATATTATTCTTACTCCTCCTCACCTCCACCTCCCTCAAAAATTTGAGCGCTTAGTACAATCTTAGCTGACATCAGCAGCTACTTCCAGTTGCACTGGTAAGGTGGCACAGTGAGGAAACTCGCCTGAGACTGCGGTGGAGATCAGTGTTCACAGAGTTGTGGTTTCCCCATAATCTCATAACTGTCCACTGCTCTACCTAGATCTCGTGGAGCTCACAGCTTGATGACAGCTTGCAAAACGCCCAAGCTTTGCTTTGTTTCTTTTTAGGAATGTAGTGCAAGTCAATGATTTTCCATCTTATTTATTGCCGTACAACTGGAAACAGACATGTTGGCGATGCTAAACTTGCGAAAATCAAATGTGAAACTCCTGTTTCGTTTCTCTGTTTGATGCCTCTTTCAGGGCTTTACACAGAAACTCAGGAACACAATAGCTGTGGAAAATGGGGGAGTGCAAACTGCTAGAAGTGGTTGAGCACAGCCAGGGGAATGCCTCTGTACAAACCAGCCTGTCTCCCTTTAGTCTCTCAGAACAAGGAGGCTGTTCGTATGTCATGCTCTTACTTTTGTGCTGCCCCTGAAAATAAGCTATTTATTTCTGAAAAACTAGAGAAGAGGACACTGAGAGAAGGACGGTCTCTAAGTAGTCACTGGCTTCCCCGTTGAGAGCAAGTTTAAACAAACAAACTAAAACTGCATCCAGTTAAAGGAGTAACTTGAAAGTGTTCTCCTAAAGTACAATCTAGCTTCTTTTTATTACTATATCCTAGAAAGCTACCAGCTTAACCAGGTCAACATTTTGTGCTAGCACTCGGTTGTGTGCCTGGTTCAGGGAGGTAATTCTATATTTGAATAATTCTATATTTGAACAGTGACAAGGCAGAAGCCACATAGTACGTGACGTGACGGTGGTCCATGCGGGACGAAGCGCAGACGGTGCAAGGGCCGTTTCACCCCGTTCGTACCACGTAGGACAGGATGTGTGAATTCCAACAGGTCTAATTTCAAGTTAACTCTGTATTTATAACTCCTGGTGCTCATCTGTTGCACTGAGAAAAGATCATCAGAAAAATGTGATGGCTGTTAATAGTAGCTAAAAGGCTCATTCAGCTCCTCAAGTAAAACCAGCAAAATGCTTCCCAGCAGGAACAACAACTGGATGCCTGACCTTCACTCATTCTCTCTTTTCTTGCTTCCCATTCAGGACCAGGCTCGATGCATTCTTAGAGGCAGGTATTTGGAAAGAGAGGGCTCTTTTTATTCACCGTGTGGTTTCTCAGCATAGAGGGTCTTTAAGAATATTTCCTTTCACATCAACCCCTTCAAGCATTTTACAGAGCGTGGTGTGTTCTAGAAAGTCAGTAAATTTGAGTTCGTGTTTTGAAGTTTTATCACGACTCGGTATATAACGTGCAGAAGGCAGATAGCACAGTTGATGTGTAATGCAAACGCAGGCTCTAGTCCTGCTAAAGCTATTACCAGAATATTTTACATTTTCCATGCACTGAAATTAAACCCTTTATACAAGCAAAGTAACCCAAAACCATCTGGCACCAGAATTTGGGATTTCATAACGCTTTAATGCAAACCATGTGAGCGAGATATGTCAGTGGGTTGAACTAATACACATAAAAAAGACGAACTTTGCGATAGTTTTGTGTGGATTTCATTATGTCCGTTCAATGACTACCTTATACACTGCTGTTCAGCAAGGATCACTTCTGCACTGTTACCTCTCCTTGCCTGACATCTGTCACTTCTCTGCTCCTGAACACAGAGGAATAACCAAGATCAGAGAGGAGGAGCCCAAACTATGAGGCCAGATGTACAACTCCAGCATAAAACTAAATAGCCATATGATTTTTTTCCATCTTGTTACTGAATGATGGTAAAGATTCGTTTCTATGGGTCATCAAAGACCTGTTTGGCCTCCAGTTTGGAAGAGATGCTTATCCTTTGCTTAGCCATTCTCTTGAAGTTCTTTCCCACCCTAGATTTCAATTTAATAAGCAATGAGAATAACTGTGGCAAAGGAACTCAGGACTGCTTTGAATCCAGTGTCCTTCTCTCCTCCTCTCAGGGATGAAGCCTGCAGCGAGTCACCACAAATACCGGTTCTGCCTAATGGAAGCCCAGTGTTTTCAGAAGCCTGAGCAGATTGCAGCCAGACCGACTTCTTACACATTGAACAAGCATCAACTCTCCTGACTGTGCCTCCAAAATATGCTATGAAAAGTTCTGCCGATACTTGAGGATCCCGCCAGTCACCTTCCCCATGTGGATTCTTTGTTCTCTGTGCATTTCCTTTGAGGCCATTGCTAGAAGTCGCCGATGCTCCTCACGTTGGGTCTCAGGGCCCTGAGGACACTAATAAGCCTCACTGGCGTTGACCAGCCTTCAGTGCAGTCCTGGCCCAAGCTAGACTGCAGGTCCTGCTCAGCCACAGCTCTGCCTGGCCATGGAGCCTGACCTCTGGACCCACCTCCCAGCTGGACTTTGGATCTGCCTGTTAATGAGGGACCTGGCTGGCAACCGCTAGGCTATGCTCTCAGGAGATGTGATCCTTGCAGACTGAGCTGGCTGCTCACTGTGAATTTGCGGGATGGTCTGGAAGCGTGGCTGAAGCTAGCTGCTGTCTTGGGCTCTGGCTGCCCTGGGGCTCGACCTTGGCCATGTTACTGCTCCTGGCTCCCTGCCCAGGGGCACAGCTTTGTTACACTGAAATTGTTTACAGATCCCTCCAAGATCAGAAAATCCAAAATTTGGTGACAGCATAACTGAAAATAGCCTCAGAAGTCTTGACTGATAAAGATTTCGGAACTCTGATTATTCCAGCACCCCTGCTGGAACCCTTTATCCTCTGCTGATTATTTTGCGATGCCCAGCTGGATTGGCCCAGTGAATTCTGTTGACGGCTTGGGCTGCTGGAGGAAGACTCTGCTCTCCTCCTGACCTGTGCAGCACACTGCTCAACCCCAACTGGTGATGTTTCTAAAGAGTATTACAACCTTGGAAGTCCTTAATACTGGCCGACTCTGGTTGGTCAGCATTCTGAAGAAAATCTAGGCTATCCACTCTGCACAACATCCCTTCCCTTCTCATGTTCCTGCCTCTAAACTTCATTATGTTCCTCAGTCCTGATACCCTCATAGGAGAGGAAGATCATAATCCTGGTACTGTCATAGAAGAGGAGGATCCTAGCAAGATAGGATTGTTGCATCTCTAGCGAGAAGGAATTGAGTGATGCCAGCTTTCAGCTTGCACTTTGAAATGCGTGTAACATGCCAGAGGCAAATGCTGTGCCTGGATGTAAAGGGCATCTTTACCCTGGAAGGGTGGAGCAAGAGAACAGGGGACTCATCTGGCAGCAAGTCTTTCTAGGCAAAATTTCAACGAGAAAACCTTACAATAGTCTCAGTAGTCACAACAATTGCATTAACTTGGGAGGGCAGCACTGAAGTCCTTATGGCAACTTCAAGCCTTCCCTAAGCATGTTGAAAGTCACGGTTGCTCGGTCATGTCAGGTAATCAATCAGGCAAGGACCAAATAAAGGCAGGAATCTATTTCACATAATTGAGCTATGCTTCTGTCGAAGTCTTAGGCAGCTGTTTCTCACTTGTGAGCAGCACGGCTTACACCACTCACCAGTCGCACTGGTTTGTGTTTCCATCTTGGGTACCTGAGTGGGCAGAGCGGGTGAGGAAAGGCAGCATGGCCTGCCGCTGGCAGCGAGTGCTGCACCACCGCCACCGGCAGAAGTCAGCATCTGCCCTGCGTCCACATTTTCAGACCACAGCGTGCAAAGGGGCACTCGACTTAGAAATGTCGGTATTGATCCACCTCTCAAATCTGCGAGCCTTATTCCTCTGGGCTGTCCTCTGGAGTTTCTGTCCTTCTCCTTATCTTGAACAAGCCACCCGCAATCCTGGTTATCCATCTCTGCTGACTTGCCCTTTCTGGTGCCCTCCCAGAGCACAGCTGTACTAGCATTAGTAGTGTACTAATGGTAACATACTAAGTTAGCATACCTTGCTCGTCCTATAGCACATTGCCACTAGCTTTGTAATTTTAACAGAAATGTTTACTGACAATTGAGCCTTACTCTATTCCAAAATAATGGTAAATTCTGATTTTCAAGTTAGCAGCTTCAAGTCTTTTGTTATTGCCGTGTTCTAAAGCCATGTCTGTAAACCCTTGCATACCAAAACTACCTGCCGGTGTCCTGTCCCTGTTGCCAGCCCGTGGCTAAGGCCAGCCTGATCGTTTGAGGGTTTGCTGTCACTCTTCACGGCAGCCACAAGAGGGGGAACGTGACATGCCGTAAACGAACAGGGTCCAGTTCACCAAAGAAGCTTCCAGTTTACAGGAAAGTTATGCTAGTTTACATTAAGGTTCTATTTTAAATCAGTTTAGGCAAAATGGCTGCAAGAAGTTGGCTGACATTTGCAGTCGGGTGTAAGAATAGCTCGTTTCGGGTTGCCATAAACAGATTCCAAAGGGACATAAACTAAACTAAGGGTCTTTGCAGAAGTGTTTATGCCAGTTCAACTGACTTGGTTGAAACCTCTGTGGAATATTAACCAGTGGGACGTTTGTGTTTGGATAAGTACTAAGCCTGAAATACACTAATTTAGCTTAGGATAGGAATGAAAAACTCGGGTTTATCTTCAAAAGTAAACTGTGTACTATCCTCATCATCAGCTTCACAGAAAGCCCCTCCTGAAGAAGGGACTGCTCATCTGTATTTGGTTGTTTCTATCTGAGTATTTTGCACTAATTTTTGTTGTCGATTCGGCTTCATACAAACAGTCTCTTAACACTGGGGTATTTGGTGAATGCAGCGACACAACCGACGAAGACAAGGGAGGAAAGATGTCCAGCACTTGGCTGTTTGAGACCTTTGCTTTTAAAGCACAATTTGGAGCAGACTTTCTGGTAGATCTCTAGAAAGAAATGACTCAGAATTTGTTTTCACGGTGATGCTGAGGTGTTGCTGGTTTGTTTGCTTGCTAGCATAGAGGAGGAGATCAGTGTTTGGAGTGATTCAGTTTTGAAAGGCTCGGACCTGTAGAGGATCTTCTGAACACTTTTTCCACCACTGGCTTCTCTCAGTTACGATTGCCTTGTTCCTCCCTTCCATACGCTTCCTCCCAGGCTTTGTAATCTGCATTGCTCCAAGGAAATTCAGCTGTCATGACGGTTCACAGATCAAAAATCAGCCTTTAATATCGCTAAGGCCCGGTCCATTAACTACTTTGAAGCTTATGACCAAAGCCTTAAACTGGCATCTGAAACATGAAACTGCAGCACGAGTTAATGAGGCAAGGGAGGCTGCGCAAAAGCAGCTCTTGTGTCCAGTGCGATGTGGTTGTAAGAGAGACAAAAGCAACCCGTGATGCTGCAGAGGAGAGCAGCAGGGCAAAACAGAGCCTGAAACAGTCTGAAGCAAGATTAAAGACAAGCAACTGGAGTAAGAAGGGAAGTTTTGGCTACGATGTTAAACAGACCTAGAACCCAGCAAAGTCTGAAGAGTGACGTGATCTCGCTCAGATTCACCAAGAGTCAGGCAGCAGCATCCACCGTGTGCACTGCGAGACACAGGAGAGGTGGCCCTGGGAGAAAAAGGACGGGCAGTGGTGTTCCCAGGAGGGCAG
>NW_009710563.1:0-2858 GCF_000703405.1 Apaloderma vittatum | reverse complement strand
AGGGGGAGCGGAGAAAAGCAAAATTAACTGAGCTCTTTTAGATAACGTGGAAGGGTCCATCTATGGCAACTGTCCCACCATCCCTATCCTTTTCTACAGATGTTGAAAAGATTGAAACCAACGAGGAGGAAAGAAACGGGGGCACACAACTGCTGGCTGACATTACAATCCCTTACGACTGCATCCAGCCAGCGCAAGATGAAGATTCTGCAGTGTGCTCCAATTTGTAAAAAAAGCCTCTGTAGGACTGCAGAGAATGTTCCCAGGGATGAGATTTCTTTTGCAGGTACGTGCATATGAACTTGGACACACAAGCGCTTCTTTCTAGCACTGTGTCAAGCATCCTCTTGCCAGAGCCAGGCATCCTCTGCTGGTAAGAAGCACAAGAAACTGAAGCAGAGGTAACTTTTATTTTTATTCTTTTAAAATAAATGAAAAATCGGATGCCAACTCCTGACACATCTCTTGACAAAAATCTTTGGAGAACGGGGGCAGCAATCAGCAGTACTGTAATAGATGAGCCAAGCCATAAACCACTGCAAACAAACAATTCTGGACCAGATCCTGAAGAGAAATGCCTGCCCACACACTCTGATACAGCCCAGAATATGCACTGTGCTGCACATTGTGCGTGAAACCATAGGAACCGCCTGAGTCACACGGTGATTGGTACCATCCATCACAAGTTAGAAACTCGTCCTTTGTTTCAGAGTTGCACCTGAGGCCTCAAATCAAATGTGGCAATTTTTATAATAACCAGTGCTAAGGTGTTTGGCAGAGGAAAGCTATCTCTGTAGACAGTTTATCCCTGCAAATGGAGTCATTATTTGACTTGTTCTCCAATTTCCAAAGGAAGAACGTTTTGCTCTGCTTATCAAGAAACAACAATTTAATAAATAACACTTGGCTTGTAGGTAGTGCCTTCATTATCTTTTACCTTTCCACCTAAGATAATCTATACCTAAAGCTAACAATAAATGCCGCTGCATTATTGGATGCCACACCTGATGTACCCGACTCATGACCTCAGAGACTGCTCTGTGGCATGTGAAAACCTTCTACAACTGTTCTAGTGTAAAAATATAGTTATTGTGTTTTGTTATCAAACAGATAGGTGTCTCATATCATTAGGTTACAGATCTCATGTACAGTTAGAAGCAGTAAGTACTATGTTAGCAAGTGTACAGAAACACTTAGCTACCAGCTTTCAGGAACACAACTAAAGAGGCAGAAGAACACCAAACAGTTCGTCAGGATACCTCCCCGGTGCTGAGTTAGTGTTTGTGCTTCTTCCTAACTGCTGCAATTACATCTAGCTACTCTTATTGCTGCCTTTATTAAGGTCTTATAGCCATAATCTACTAAGTATTCTCTCTAGGCTAAGCTTTGAATGCATCACACACTGAAGATGGATGAAAAATAATATAAAGATAAACCAAATATTTCTTAATATTATAATATTTGTGGTTATAACTAATGTCAATTATTAAACACATCCATTTGTAACCCCTTAGTTTCTAGGTTCTGCCCCAATAGAATTTTAGAGTCCTGACATGGTATCATATAATATCTGGAAATGACTAGCTTTGAATTAACTTTTCCAGATGACTACTGACTTTCAAACAAGAACAAGCATTAGCTTCTTGATATGTTGCTTTGCTATTATTTGACCAAATTATCTCTGTAAATAGGATTGTGCTGTAAATGAGAAAACAACGGTATGTTCACTCATCAGACAGAGACGGTGTTTAGATGATTGTCCTCTAGATAAACTGCATCAGCAGAAAATGGGTAACTGTCATTTTGTGTCCAAGATGGTTTTGATTTGGATATATTGAACCATTTATGCCCACTGCATTCCTCCACATTATTTCATTAATCACATAACAAGCCTTCCGCTCCTCCACTAAACATGCGAATTCTAATTAGCTCTCTGCTACACAGATGTTTCCCCATTTAGATGTTTGGTGTCTGATCATGTGCCACCCTCGCTTTCACATGGATTTCAGTCTAACACCACTTCAACCTTCTTTCTGTGTGTGAGCCCTCTGGGCTAATATGTCCTTCTGCATAACAAATTGATTGCAGATAGATATGAACGATAGACATACACGGCGTCCACATTATCTACATTTGTTACACACATGCAAATGTGAAGCATGCCTATAAACCAGAAACGAACGCAGTGGTTTAAGCCAAGGAGGATGGTGTGAAGGTACAACCGATTTCTTTAACCCTTGCTCTTCCCCCCAGTAAGTTAACATATCAGTGACGAACCACCCTGTTTCTGATCTCAAATAGTCCACAAGTCGGTGAGACCATCATTTGATCTGATCAAGGTTAAACGCTTTAATCAGAAAAACACGCAGAATTCGCCAATTTGTAAATACTAAAGCCGTGCCTCTGTGTTTTCGTGCAACACGAAGTTTTAAAAGCATATTTCAAGCTGTGAGTGAGTGTTTAGTTACGGCAGCAGGGAGCGTTGAAAAAGAGGCATCGGAAACTTCCTCGGTAGGAAGATATTTCAGATCGTGCATTTCATGTGTATTGCGGCACCTGATGAATACCTTTTCCTCAAAACAAAGACAGGTGGATTCTTATGAGATTCTCACATAAGAACTCTTTCCAAAAGGCGATCCCCAGTCGGTCGGTCGTGCCGGGGAGCAGCGCGGCAGAACGACGGGGGAAGGCGGTGCCGAGGTGCCTTCCCCGGTGAGCAGGGGACGGGCGGGCGGCACCGAAGGGAACCGCACAAAACAAACGCTTAATTTACGACTTCTTACTTCTACGGGGCTCAAAAATATTCCTCCCTTAAATTAAAAAAAAAATTTAAAAAAAGAAATTAAAAAAATAAGCAA
>NW_009710562.1:8802-18188 GCF_000703405.1 Apaloderma vittatum | reverse complement strand
TGCCCACTCGCTGGCGGTGTTCAAGGCGAGGTTGGATGGGGTTTGAGCAACCGAAGATGTCCCCTCACAGTGCAGGGGCCAGGACTAGAGGACCTGTACAGGTCCTTTCCAACCCAGCGCATTCGGTGACTGATAACCTGCTCTAGCGGGAGGTGCCCCTGCCCACGGCAAGGGGGGTTGGTTAAAGATGATCTTTAAGGTCCCTTTCAACTCAAAGTGATTCAGTGATGATGATGATGATGATGAAGACAAAAGCCGCTCCATCTTCTCCAGGGGGTCCCATTTGCCTAACACGAGCTGCAAACACCGTGTTGTACAGATGCTTAAAGGGATGGGAGTGCAGGGTTGTCCTGGCAGTGGGACACATGTCTCAAATAAGGGCACATCAGAGGGTGTCCTGGAAAAGTCCATGTCAGGCTGGTTTGCTCCAGAGGATGCTGGAGTGTCTCAGCCCTTTGCCTCTTCCATTTTCATTTCATTTTTTCATCAGGGCTTAGGCTGCTGCACCATCAGTTCACACACATTGCTTCCAAACTTTAAAATATATTCAAAGAGCTCAGCGAGAGAGGGTGTTCTTGTCACAGCAGGCTGATTCTCAAGGCCCCGCTGCAGGACTTCAGCATGTGCTGACTAGTTTGGGTGGACAAGCCTCAGTGGACCACAGCTGCTTTGAGTGGGCTGTGCTAACTGGTTTGGGTGGACTGTGCTAACTGGTTTGGGTGGACAAGCCTCAGCTGCAGCTGTGTGTTTGCAGCAGTCACCTGGATAAAACATTTCCTAATTGGTGTCTGTTTTTAAATGCTTATCTTGCTTTAA
Organism: Apaloderma vittatum; assembly: GCF_000703405.1. Classification (NCBI taxonomy): domain Eukaryota; kingdom Metazoa; phylum Chordata; class Aves; order Trogoniformes; family Trogonidae; genus Apaloderma; species Apaloderma vittatum. The sequence goes on along the minus strand of NW_009710562.1, from coordinate 17,372 downwards.
CAAAGCACCTCGTGATCAAGGTTTAGCTGAGAAATGTTGATCTTTGAGTGTGTGTAACAATACTGGCTTCACATGAAGGGGACTATTGATTTAAGGACATTTGTTACAAGATTGAGAAATGATAAAATGTTGTTCTGCCCCTGCTTTCCTCAGAAAACACCTGACTTTCTCCTGTACTACATGACTCAGATGCAGAGTAGAGCTATGAGATCAAAGAGGAGCTTTTTGAAGGCATGTGGTGAAACTAATGGCAAAGCCCAGTTTGTGCTCTCAAAGTCTGGGAATGGCACGTGCCATTCATCTATCTTCCACGTCACCCCGCCATGTGGTGTTCATATGACTCCGGCCGTGTGCACCAGCTTATAGCCAGCCACACCGGTGTTAAGGTCTTCCCGACAGCACAGTGCTGCTGGATTAAATGATACCACGTCATCACCTAAACCCTCTTCCCAGGCTTCCCCACACATATTTATTCTCCCATAAAGTTACCAAAAGTCCTCATTTAAAGCCCTTCCTCCGAAGAGCAGCAATGACAGTGCGTTGTGGTCTGCCACAGGTCTTTGGTTTGTGAAGGGCTAACCTTGATATCATCTCCTCCACTGTGGCCCTTGCTGCGTGGGGTCCTCTTGGACAGCCGGGCCATGTCCATGCTCTTGACTGAGCTGAGCCAGCCAGCTGGTGTCTGCCGGGCTGGTGGGGGGCAGTCAGAGCATGGCATTCTCCCCAGCTTTGCTTGCTGGTTTTAACAGTTGGGAATGGGAGAGTGTTGAAAAAAAGGAGGAAACAGCAAAAAATAAGAAAAAAAGAGTAACAGTAAGTTTGGTTATATAAGGTGCTTCAGAACCTTTGCTCTGTTATGCATCTATACATCAGCTCTGTTACACTATTTACACAACGCTCAAGAAGTGGAAAGAAAATCGTGCATCCTACTGAGCTCTCTGGCTGATATTTTTCATACCAAGTACCTACCCAAGAAGTGTGGGGCCCCAGTGATTGCCCCAGGAAGGCTTCCCAAAATTAGTGGAGTGAGCTAAGCAGAGAGGAAGAGGCTGGTGTCTTCGCTGGCTGATGCTGCCCTGCAGACTGGAGAGCCGCTGCCAAAGGGATCATGTTTTATGGTGGAGAAGGGAGGAGTTTGCGTGTGGATAACAACAGAAATGGCTCTGCGCAGATTAGACGTTCTTAAGGAAAACTGTAAATCCCAAGCCTAGAAACCCACATAGTACAGGCAGCCGTCTTAATAGAAACGAGGATTAGAAATTAGCCGAGGTCTTTAGTGATATTTTTAGAAGGTTCTTCCTGACAGGTTAGGCTGCTGAGAACTGGAGGAAAGTGCCGAACCCCCTATTACTCGGGAAAGGATCACACAGTGCAGCATGTGATTAGAGGCTGGCTAGCTTAGCGACAAGGGGGATAGGTGGGTTAGAACTGATTCGGGAGGAATTAGCAAGGGAAATTGCTTGAGAAGCAGAATTTGATTAGGGGCAGCCAACACGGATTTATGAAAGGAAAGCTACATGTAACTAACTTGCTGGAGTCTGGGGGAGGTGGTGTCCCCCAGCCACTTGTGTTGCAATGGGGAGGCCTGCCCTTTGCCACCAGAGTGGTGAGATGGCTGCGGATCATCTCCCTCCCTTGTCTCTGCACAGTCTCTCTGCCTTCTCTTTTCACCTCCATCCCTTTTACATCTTTTCTAGGTTTTTAAGGGAGGAGGACTATTGCTTTTCCCTTTTTCATGTGGTTCTGTTCTTTGTCCTTCCCTTCCTCTCCCATGGGACCTGGGGTTGCCTCTTGGCTCTGCGGGCAGTTAGACACCACCATCCACCCCACTGCACCCGCATGATCTGCCTGAAGACCCACACCGCATCCCAAGGCAGGAATAAAACACCTCTAAAGATGATCACAGCCTCCCTCAGCTTCCCAGATGTTTGTTCCTTCAAACAGAGACCCCAAGAGTTGTTATTTTGGAGAAGGCTCTGCAGAAAACAGAAAATTCTCTGATAGCCTCAGCTCTGCATGCCACTGTTTTCCAGTATGGCCAGTCCAGTCTGGCAGAGGAGCAATGGCCAAGGGAGACTTGACCCCGCCAAATGGAGTGTCATGCTGCCCACAAGAGAATCATCAAAGGTCTTCCCTGTCCCCTCTGTCACGACAGCTCTAATTGCATGGCTAGAGGAAGTCCTTGCTGCTTTTCAATGAGTAGCTGACACAGTGGAAAACCCAAATAAGATAGCCCAAGGGCAGCTTCATTTCCTCCTGTGCTGCCAGCCTGTGAGCATGAAGGGAAACTCATGGGATGGCAGGGGGACAACTGTCCCTCATCATTGCCAAGTACGGACATGGCCTGGATGGGCAGCCAGGGATGTGGCTGGCTCCATCCTATCTCTCAGGACAGGATCTCTCCCCTTCCCACCAAGGTGTGTTATGACAGGCAGCACCGCACAGAGATGCCTATGGTGGATCCGTCCACCTCCTTTCCACCTTGTGTGCCCCAAACTTCTCCCAGCACCATTTGGAAGATACAGAGAAGTCCCCTGTGCCTGGGGTGGCCAGGGCCACCCCATCACCCATGGTCCTCCTGCACCAGGTGGGAACATCCTGCTTGTTGCTCCAGCTGCGGAGCCGCTGCCACAGTGTTAACATTCCGGTGACTCCTGCTCACATTTGCCTCTGAGGTCTCTGAATTCCAGTCCCATCGTCTTGGTTTTTGGCTCATAATTTCGTATCAGGCTCTTAAAACTGAATTTTATTTTTATTGCAATGACCCTGTGGTGCTGCCAGATCCCTCTGTGGGGGAGACGTGACATCTCCATTACATAGCTCAGATAAGTGTCTTAAAGAGACCACACACAAAGGAACCTAATGGTACCTATTTTTATTAGGTTTATTACAGGAGGGGAAGTAAAGCAGTCCAATCTCCCCACAGGATACTCCGTTAACAGCGGCAGACAGAGAGGAGAGATCTGTGGAGGCGGATCAGTTTTCCAAGAATATTAGCTACTGCTGCTCTAAAATTAGAGTCTAGGGAGAGCAGACAGGTTGACATAATTGAAAGGGCTGTCTTATGGGATGACATAGTTAAACGAGCCCACGATCAGCTTTAGAGTGACAGCTGAGTGACTTCTCCTAATCCCCAAAGGAGCGCTGAGTTGTGAGGCTGTGATTTAACTAGTCCTGGATCTTATCTTGTGATGATGTCAATATTATTAGAACCCATTTCTAAAGAGATGCCTCCAAAATCACTGTACATGAACCGACTTGTTTTACAGGCACGATTCTCCTGCAGCTTCACCTGTAGCTGATATAAATACTCCTCTGCTGCCCTTCTTACATACCCGATCCTGTCCCCATGGGCTGGGCTACAGGAGCGGACCCAGAAACAGGATTAAGAACCTCATTTCAGGAATAAGCTGAAAAATGTCCTTGAGCCAGCCGTTTTATTCAACATAATTTAATATCAAACACAAACTAACAAATTTAGAGGTGAAATATAATAGCAGGAACCCCATAAAAAGTAACCTAATCTGTAAGATAAATAGACAACACTTTAGCCTGGGGAGATAGGAAATAAAAGAGAAATATGAGCAGAGCCATTCTCAATTCATAAGTAACTTTAAGGAGAAATAATGAAGATGAGTTCTCCAACCAACTTTTAATGTGCTAAGATTCTTCTCAAGAAAAAAAAAAAAAGAAGGCATTTTTAATGTTTTCCTCATACACTCTCACAGGGTAGATGTCCCCAGCCAAATGCCCTCCTGGGTCATTCCCACACAGGCAGACACCCATCAGAAGTGGAAATGGTTCAGATGGGCCATCCTGCAGTTCCTGATGATATGGGAGACATCAAGGATTGAGCTTTTCTGAACCCTCACCAGAGGCTGGTGCAGCCTCTCAGCTGCCTTCAGTGGCCACCTCCTGCTGCCTCGTTTCAGGTGCAAAACTCAGAGCACCCACTGCCTTCACAGCAGCATCAGCATGACTTTTATTTGAAATATTTTTTAGCCATTTTTTTGTTAGTGCCTACTTTAACTTCAAAGGCCAGGATTTTCCAAGCAGCCTGATGCATTTAGGCACCTAAATCCCATTGAGTTTCAAGTGTGTATCAGCCTTTAGGTTCCTCGGCAAATCCTTGCTGAGCTAAGGGCTCATTGCTGCAGCCACTGTTACGCTGCCGGATTTACACAGATACCATTATACCAGCATGAGCTCACTTCTTCGATAGAAGAGTGTCTTGTTTAAAATCCCTTTCCTAAATGATGAAGTAAACTAGAAAGGGCCTCCTCTGATGGTTAATTTTTGGCGATATGTACCTGTACAAGAACACTAAATTCTCACCTTGGGTTATACTAAATAAAAGCTTCGCTTTGTAAACTGAACTTCAATCAGAGGCCAAGTGCTCCTAATCCCCAGCTTTTGGTCTTCCAGGGGAAACCTCAGATTTGGTGCCTCCACTGCCCCTGACACCTGCCATGTCTCCAGCCCCCTTTTAGAACATCCAGGTAGGATGCTCTAAAGGCACATCCTTTCAGAAAGAAGAAACTTTTCTTTCTTTGGTATCACTGTGTACTGTATAGAAGGAACAAAAAAAATGGCAGAATCGAGACATTTGCTTTGCTGTTTGGGAATGTCCCATGAGTGCAGATGGCAGTTGAGCTGGCAACAGGACAGGTACAGAGGACACATAGATGCAAAAGGTCTGTCTCAAAGGATGGGAAACATTGAAACAGCCTTTCTAATAGTAGCGGAAAAATAAATCCCTTATCAGGTGATTTCTGGTCAGAGACCAAACACTGATGTCTTACAATGTCAGCTGCTGCTACCTAGCAGGAAACAGATTAGGAGTCTCCATAGCAGACTTCCCTGGGATAACAACTGTCTTTTTGTTGAGTCCGTACTGCAAACGGCACAACAGGACTCGGCCCATGACTACTGAGCCCCAGATGTCCTGGGAGCTACCACAATCTATCAGTGAGCAATGGAAATTAGACCTCCCTGCTCCCTGCTCATTCCATTGCTCTTTTGAATTAAAACATTTCACTGAATATTGAGGTTCTGTCCTTAAGTGCTTTAACTGATGAAGATGATGTAACAGCAGCATTGTCTCTATTATTTTTTATTACATTAATAATAATAATAATCATAATCCTTCTTCCTCTTTTTGTAGCACTGATAAATAAACCTGACCTTCATAGGTGAGGTTTGATTTGTGCTACAGGTACAGAAGGGGACCAGGCCTATTTCTGGTGTGGATGAGTGGATCTCCTGTGGGTTAGCAGGGGAGGTGGCCAGGGAAGTCCCGGTAGCACTTGGGAGCCAGAAGGAAAAGGACAGATCCAGAAGGGGGATACCTGAGAAGGGGAGGAGACCCCCTCAATGCGTGGCAGGCACAGGGCCCTAAAGAAGTCATCTCCAGAAGTGATGGCTTTGAGCTGGGACGCCTGAGTTTGGGTATTACCCTGCTTTGCAACCCCTACTTGGATTAGGGAGTAGGACAAGAGTTTGAGCTATTTCCCTTGTTTTCCAGGAAGCAGTCCCTCACCTGCCAGTCCCAACCACCCGTTAACTGGTGGCTTTCACCGGTTCACAGCGCATCCACGTCCTTAGAAGCACCGGGGAGCCCTGGGTGACGCTCCCCTTGGAAGGATGTCCGTCCCGCAAGGACAAGGACGCATGACGCTCAGAGCTGCGTGCCACGAGGTGGCACCATGTCTCTGCTAACCCTCCCAGTGGGGTCACCTCTGTGGCCAACAGCTTCTGCAGGACCTTGCTCACCTGTCATGGGCTTCCGAGCAGCCCCACTGTTAAAATCCTCCATGCTGAGCTTTTTTTATTTTTAATAACTGGACGGTCCTCCGTTGTGTAAGACGTAGCCGAGGGAGGAGGTGGTGCCACTGCCCTGTCCCATGGAGTATCCTCACAGCAGGACCACTCACCTGTGAGAGCTCTCTGCATCTCCTGCAGCAATTTGATCACCTTACAGCCGAGGGCTAAAGGTTGGCAGAGCTGCAGTGCCATCTCCCACTGGTCACAGCTTTCCTCAGGGGAGTCCTGGGCTCCCATCCCTGGTGTCAGCATCATTTCTTGACAGTGGGAGAGAAGGCAGTGTCGCGGTGGTGGTTGTGCCTGGCTGGTGTGTGCTGATGGGCTGATGTGCACTGGCTGTGTCCCCACCTTCCAGGGACCTGTATGGAGGGGAGATTGTTTCTTCCATAGAGGTTGACCATGTCAAGGTAGGGAGGATTCAGGTGAACCTATATCCCTGAGGGACTTTAAACTTCATGCCTCTCACATTCAGATCACCTCCATCTTGGGAGCACTGGTGCAGAAAAGAAATGCAGTAGGTAACAGTCCTCAACTCAGAGAACTTGCCCAGTTAGTGCCTTGATTAGGCTCCTGATTTTTGAGTTTCCACAGCCTAACCCAGTCCTTGGGGTCCTTCAGAAAAGCCCTGCAGTTTAATTCCCTGTTCTGCTCAGGGAGGTACAACCCCAGGGCCTGCCTGTCCACACCACACAGCCCTGAGGTCTACTGGCACAGACCTGACGTTGGTGGCAGTGGGACCGACTGCTCAGATGTTCCATGGAAAACAAGGTGACTGCTGTATGCAAGCCTCACCTAGTGAAGGATACACAAATCCAACCCACAGGAATCTATTAGCAGAAAATTCCTCAACAGAAGAGAGTTTCTGCATATGCTGAGGAAGCTTCAAGTAGCTCCTTTGCTCTTGCTTTAGAGCACAGAGCAAGCAGCCAAAAATGTGCACTTCTTTCTGAAGAGGAAACAGAGGGAGCTGCTCAAAGGGAGCTGCTGCACTGGTTCACTGTCCCTGGCAGTGCGCTCAGCGCTGTAATAAAGAGACTAGTAATACCTACATTATTCCTGACACAATGCTTTGCAACTGAACAATACATTTGCCAATTCAATTTATTCAAACAAGTTCCTTGGGAAGACAGCAAAGCAAATCCAGGTGGCAATTACCGAGTTCAGACTCTGCCCTGGACTCAGGGAAACAAAGGGGCAAGATATGAGAGAAATAGGAAGTTCTGCTGGAAATCCCACAACTGCAGAATCCTAAGAGCTTTTAATCATGTGCTTGCTGGTATTCAGCTGAAAAAACCCTGTGTCATTGGGCAAGGAGAAAAAGCAGCGTTGCAATTGCTCTGCTGTAGCACTTTGGAATCTTTGCTATAAAAATTAAATGTTTTTTTTGTTTTCTTTCAAAATAACAGCAATATTTGGGCTCCACAGCCCATTGCAGGGACATCTAATTGAAGAGCAAGTACATTCAATAGCTACCAAGACTGACAACGTCACAAGTCCCACTGTGTCGCATACTGCCTAACCATACCGCAGACAGATGGAGTGGAGGCTGCCTACAAGCTTAGGTGAACTGCCTAACCAGCTCAAAGCTTGGTTAGACACCTTCAGCCATGTGCTGAGTCTCGTCAGATCCCAGACCCTCTTTCCCAGCACATGAGCATGGACATAAACCTGCAACCCAGCACTGGTTTCTGCTCCAAGAACACCCTCCTGGAGGCTGGAGGGAGAGAAAAACCTGCTGGGAACCTCCTCTTCGGCTCTGGATGTGCAAGAAGGAAACTTCTGTTACAGAAACATAGCTATGGAGAATTTTGTCTTACTGGAGTCTGCAAACTCCACAGCATCGGCTTCCTCTCTTAGCAAAGCAGTTACACCAGGGATTAATTTGGCCCCAGATGTAGAATTAGGTTAAGCCAAAAGGTGGCAGCATTTTATTCAGTATCGATTTTGCATGAATATTTCTCCTATTAGCCATTTTACTTTCTAATCATAGAGTGTAAGTTTGCAAATTACAGAGGGGAGAGTAAACATATTGAAACCTCTGGCAAACTGATATTTTTGCAGCAACAGTAAACTTTTTCTGATGGCAGATAATTGAAAGGAGCAAGCATCAGATAAAATTCACAAAGATTTGGACCTACTGGAATAAGACAAATGATATTTAATGTTCAGAGTTGTGAGCTAATTACCCTGGGTTCTAATATAATAAATACATAGGCCCTGTAAATGGAGTTTGCCTGACCAGGTGCTTTTGACGTGGTGCTGCAGGGGGCCCTGCAGCAGCCAGGGAGATGGAGAGGGGACAGGCCCCTCAGTGTGGGGGCGCGCCTCAAGTTGGGTCACCCCTAGAAATGCCCATCCTCAGGGGAAGGAAGGAGCTGCCTGCCATGCCTGCAGCAGAGCCCTGAGCCCCAATGCTGGGTGCACAGCCAGGGAGCCATCACCACCTCCAGCCTTTATGCATTTCCAAAGGCACAAGAAGCCTTTGGGTACTCAGCTTCACCTGTACCTCTCAGCAGCAGTCAACCAGTGCAGGTTCTCCAGCAAACCCACAGTCTTCTTTTCTCATGCTCCAACCAGCAGACATCACCACCTTAACATTGGTCTCTTCCTCCAGCATGCAAGAGAGCAGTGGACAGCTCTGAAGAAGAGGATGACCCCCTCCCTGGAGTGGTCACTGCCCTTTGTTCAGAGGGGACTGGTGCCTGTGGAGATGGGCATCCCAGCCACAGCCTGATGCCACTGCCATG
>NW_009710562.1:0-8771 GCF_000703405.1 Apaloderma vittatum | reverse complement strand
CACAGCTCCCATCTAAACAGGAAGTTATAGAGGTAAAGTGAGACTCAAAACCAGTTCCCATGTAGCTGCAACTCCATTTCCACCAGCTGAGAAAGATCAGATGATCTTTCTCTTCTACCGAAGAAACACTTTGTCTCCCCTTTTATAGCCCTGCCTCAGTCAGCCCTGTGTTGGACCCTTCACCTACCAGGTCATCTTCATCGCATGTAGCATCTCAGCGTGCTTCTAGGCACATCCAGTCCTTAAAAAAAAAAAAAAGGCTGCCAGTGCCCTGTCTGACTGACTTTTTGTCAGTGCAAGTTTCCCTGGCAAGATACATGCAGAATTTAAATGCTTTTAATGCAGGTACCTAACACTGGTGACTGTTTGGCAAACACATCCCAGCCGCCCCAATGGTCAGGAAGAAAATGTGCTCAAACACACGCTGAGCTGGGAGGTCCCAACCCAGCCCTTCTTCAGGGCTCCTCAAACACTATCTCTGAGCAGCTGCCGGGAAGCCGTAAGCCACAAGCAGCCTTGTTCCTGCTCCACCACCAGTTCTCCTAGTGCTAACGTGCCTCTGCCCTTTTGAAGAAGTTATTTAGAAATTCAGCAGCAATTATGCGAGCTTTAGTATTAAAAAATGCACGTGGATCTGAAAGTAAATATGAAGCTGCTGCTGTAACGCTAGCTTTAAGCTGTCTACAGTCCCTAGAAATTCTCAGTGGGATGTTTGAGAAGGATGCATATGTGTTGACAACACTAAATGATCCATGGCTCAAGGACAGAATTGAAACCATACATCTACTTCATACAAGCACTGATCACTGGGAGAGTGTTTTTCTTAAACTAACCACAGAAGGCCAGGCACCTCATCCTCCCCAGAAAGGCAGGAATGGCTTGAGGAACAGAAGGTGCACACACGTTCGTACCAGATCCTGCTGTGTAACAGAGCTTCACTGAAAAGGGAGAGACACATGGTCACCATCAGCTTTGGCTGCCCCATCTTTGGGGGAAATTGAGCATGTCACTTTGGTGCATCACCCCCTTCTCATCACCTCCCAAGGAGGCAGCGCCACTCACACACATCCGTGCAACATCTGGTGAGCGAGGAGGGGCAGGACACTGTGAGACTCGCTGGGGCCACAATTCACCTCTTCTGGGTGACGTGCCCCAGCGCGCAGCCTCGGGTGCCAATGTGCCTCGGTGCCACCCGCGGCACTGCAGCCCGCTGCGACAGCCACCAGCAGCGAGCGCCTCGCTCTTGAAAACTCTAGTCCTTTCTGTATGTGAAATTCCCAAGGACAAGGAAAAACTGGCAGACAAGGAGGAGGATTAGGCAATTCCCCAAGGAACACAAGAAATGCTGCAAGATTGTATCATTGCCCATTTCAGTGGGGTGATTAGGCAGTATTTGATGCTGGGAGGATGATTTTTGTTTGGTTGTTTTGTGAGCATTAGCCCAGCTATTAACAGTAGGTGATGGGAAGTCGTATTTCCCCAGACACAATAAAGCCAGGCTCCTTGAGGCTGCAGTCTCCTTGCCCCAGAATCCAAGCCTGCCATGGCCAGCACCCTGGCCCAGGGAAGCTCCCTCCAAAACCTGGCAGCCAATGCTTTTTCGTTCTCGGTGCTTTGCAGCAGGCTACTGTGAGCTGCTTGGAGGAAACCTCATTCCCTGGCTCTCCTGCTACTCCAAACCCATCACCCCGGTCCTGACTCAGGCACTGACTTCCATCATTCCAACTATTACTGAACTAAAGGGTATTTCTTTGCTCCCTCGTTTACGCTGAATGTTTATTTAATAGGCTGGCCAGCTTCAATTAGGTCTGTGATTACTCACAGATGACAGCGCCAGCATAACAATGTTTACTCTCAAACTCTATCTCCAAGTGTAGCTTGTGATATATTTAAGGAGAAGGTACAAAACCATTAATATTGAAATAGCTTTACCTATGGGAGTGAAGTTTCTTTTTAAGCCCAAACAGCTGGCAACAGGGTAAAAATGTACCAGCGATATCAACCCCCTTCAGCTGGAGATTTAGTTACCCCAGCAAGAACCTCACATGTTTGAGTTTTCCAGATGTCTTTGCCTTATCACTGACACACGGAACTCCTTGCTACAGGATCTATGTTGTCTAAAATAAAGTTTAACAGCTGTAAGTGAAGTTCCTCGTCTGCATTTGGGTTATTTCTTCACCGTGGCTGGAAGTGAAATGCGGCAGATGTGTCCCTAAGGTGCTCAGAGTGCATCAGCAGGAGAACGTGTCCCAAAAGGAGTATCCAAAGCCGTTGCCTCGACATCTTGGGAAATGTCAGCAAGAGTTCCTGATCTCCCTGACTCTGAAAACTATACTGTTAGACCCCAGAGCTTATGCCCTGTTAGAGGGCCCAGACTGGCTATCCCTACAGGCTTGATAGCCAAACCACCAGCTGGGCAAGAGTTACAGTACCAGGGCACAGAGAGAGGTGGCTTTGGGGTGGCTCAGAGGTGGAGGATGGCTCTGCTGCATCCCTCCACCTGCTGTCCATCCAAGGGGGCTAGACTGGCTGTGCAAATGGGTCCCAAGAACAGAGCCCTGCCTTTCTTGTAGCATCTTACAGCAAAAACAGCTTCCATATATCCCTGTGGGTTAATCAGCTGCTTGGAGTCTAATTAGTACCAAAAAAACTCTTACTAAGAAGGCACGGCTGGATGTGAATGGCCAGGGCACATCAGCCAGCATGTCCATCTCCTGCCCAGGACACAACCTGGTCCTTCTCCAAGTCCTTCAGACCAGCTGAGATGACCCCAGTGAGGCCATTGCCCTAGAGATGGAATTGAAAGCAAAGGTTTAGGAGGGATAGGAAACTTTCTGGCTTTAATTCACTGAACTCTTTTGTTTCAGCCACATTTAATATCTTAGAAATTATGAGTCGCTGGGACCTGGATGAGCCGAAGGAGAAGGCGTGATCTGTGAGGCCAATTAAGAGGCCGATGGCACATAGTGAAACGGGAGCTCCTCAGGGGAGGCCAAGGTTACATAAATAAGTGTGTGAAGGAGCTTCACTGAATCTGCAGACATTCAGCCACCAGTGATGCCCCTTTGAATCTGGGAAAATTAAATATAAATAATAAATGTTTAACCACACAGCAAATAAATACAATGAGGCACCTTTAAAAATTATACTAATAAACAGCAAACTGTTGTCCTTCTGCCCAGGGTGGCTGAGCACCTTCTGCATGTTGGAGACAAAGAGCACAACAGAGGGGCTGTGTTTGGGGGGGTCTGCTCAGCCGGGTTCTCTTCTCCTTCTTTCTGCCACCCTTGTGATGAACCCCAGGACAGCACAGAATAAAACATCCACCAAGACTGGAAATAAAATACTGTCAAACTCACCCAGTGGATGTCAGGGCCCCTGGAGCAGGTGTAGCTCACCTCTGCCTGTATGATCCCAATAGGCTTCTTCTGGGAACCTGGGAGCAAGATTAGAGTTTGTGTCGCAGAGAAGCCTCCTTGTGATGATACAAATGTTCAGCGTGAGCTGCGAGGTCCCCAGAATTGCTTTGTGTCAGCGCTCACTTTACAATAAGAGCTCTGCTTGGCTTCTCTGTTTTACTGCTTCCTTGGAAGAAGGGGAGAAATGAAATGGAGATATAAAAAATAAAGGGGTCATTTATAGTTAAACACATTAGGATGGGAGTGAGAGAATAAAGCAGTGAGAATGTCTCAGCCAGGGGCCTATGGGGACTTGTTCTCTGGTACTGGCATGGTCTTTACCAGGTCACTTGAACTTTTTGCGTTCTGCTGCAGAGCTCAGACCTGGGCTATATATCACCAGACTTGCCATGGCATGCTGCAGATAAATGCCTAACTATCCCCAACTTCTCCCACTTGTGCCAGGAGTTACAGTTTATGGGTCACTTTTATAGGTGGCCAAAGCAACCAGCCCGAAACGGAGGGGTGCTGAGCAGTGCGGCAGGGAGCGCGGGATTAAATGCCTATCAATTCACTTTCCTATGATGTAATTTCATTTCTTCCCAAATTCTGCAGGGACGGAGCAGGGCAAAAGGCCCTTGCTGTGATTATACATTTCCGGGCAGTTTAATTATAGTCTTCAGCTTCTTAAATACTTGCGCAATAAACCCACAGAGAGCTGCCATCCCGCTGTAGTTAGTTATCAGTTTCATTTCTTCCCAGCCTCTGGGATTTGGTTCCACATTTACTAGAGGTCACTGGAGCCAAACTCTCCATGAGGCTACGCTGGCTGTCACTGGGGAGCTTGTGCCAGAGGTAAATGTCTCCCTCAGGTTGAGTTGACTTGGTGGCAGCTGACACTGGTGGTTGAGCTTCTTTAGACCCATGGCCTCTGACCACCTCTGGTTTTGGTGAGCCCTCATATCTCATCGGTCTCTAACAACTTCAGATTCCCAAGCTGTAACCTGCTGTTAGCAAAACCCAGGTCCTGGACATCACATGGAGGAAGCACCCGATTCTGGTGACAAATGTAGCACCCAGAGCTCAGTGCTGGTTTTGACACTTGAGCACAGACACAAATATTCTCCAGCCCTTACATCCTTTCTCCATTTTAACTCATAGCTTCATTAAACTAATTTGTTTCCAAGTTGGAGTATGAATAATGAGCCTCAGCCCGTGGATGCATAATTAAGTTTTGATAGTGAATATTTTTATCTAACCTTGTTTTCATTTTTATGCTCAGTACCTGAGTTACAAATTAGAGATCTAGGTCTGCAGGTTTGCCTTCACGTTAAACCCAGACCCATACACCTACACAGGGTGCTACAATGCTCTGCCATCTCTCAGGACTGCCCAGTAGTGACACCATGGGGTGTCATTTCAGTCAGGTCTAGTCATCAGGGATGTTAAATAGTTAATAGCAAAAAGGCTTTTCCCCTGCTACAATCAGTATAGCACACAGCCCCTGGCCCCTCATCCATGCGGCATCTGTACACTGATAATTCATCCCCAGAGGGATGGCACATCCCAAAGACAAAGGCCACATAGAGCATCTTGGTGGTGACCATGATCCTGCTGCATTTCCTAATGTGGGATCCAAACTCCATTTGGCTTTTTTCAGTCCCCTCAGATGTAGTCGGCTTTGCTTCTACAATTACAATAGATGCTTGCCCTGCAAGTACCCTGCAGGTGCCTCCTCAGCATTACTTGGCCATTAAGATCTCCGTGCTCTGGGTCTCTCCACTCACTGGTGATTTTCTCCAGGATTCCCACTGTTCTTTCCAGCACTGCAGGGTTTCCAGCAGGCTCTTCCACTGATCTTTTTGACCACTTACTGCTCCTGCCATTGTCAAAAGGGTTTTCCATAATTCGTTGTCTACAGGGGTGGGTTTAGGGATAAGAACCCAGAGCAATTTCCTGGTACCTAAAGGATACTCTCTGGGCTAAGGCGGGGAGCAGAGCACATCTCACAGCCTCCGATCCTGCTCTGGGTGGGAGCTGAAGTGCTGCAGTGGCAGGCAAGGAGCCCGAGCAGGTACTTAGTACAAATGTTAATAGCGTCATTGTTTATACTGTAGGATTGGAAAGGGCCTCCTGGGTCATCTGGGGCATTGCCCTTCAGTAACTCAGTCCGTACTCAAACTATCCCAAGGGTATTTTTAGTCGATTCATGAATCCTTTTAGGAATTCGGCCCAGCGACCTCCGTCAGCAGACGATTCTTTTGCCTAATTGACTTCACTTTCTGCATGCCCTGTTTTAACATTGCCTTTAAAGTTTGAGGCTTTTTCTTCCTCTCACAGTGTCGTCCACTGCTCAATTTCAGTATCTTTTTCCCTATTCCTACTTTTTCATCTGCATTACAGTTGTTTCTGCAGCACTCGCTGATGAAGCTCCCTCGCCTGCAGGGCTGAGCCCCTCTGTGCATGACGAGGTGGGCTCCGCCAGGAGATGCTCTGCATGGACTAGACAAGGTGACAAGGGTGGGGAGGTGACCCGAAGGGTCACCTTCAGTCACATAAACCTCCAGCAGCAGAGCTGGGAACAGGCACAGGGGCAGGCTGCCTCTTGACTCCCATCGTGCTGAGCAGCTATTTGGAGGGTCCCTGCTTGCCTTGGTGTCTTCAACTCTAACTGCTACCAAAATAACAACAAATGGTGAAGGAAAAGAAAAAGATCTAAACAGTGGGCTTTGTTACCATTTTTTTCTTACTAGTTAGTATTCTTCTATTCAGATCCACTGCTCTGTGCAATGTCATCACTTCACTACTATTTGCAGCAGAGCCCATTTTGAGCATGTTACGAGGAAATTTTTTTTGAGACAAAGTTGTGGGAAAGACACACAAGTAAAGGGGCTGCTACCCCCACAAGTAGGCTGCTACCCCCACTTGTGGGCAGCCCCCCACAAGTAGAGGGGCTGCTACCAACACGCATTGCCCAGTTGAAGAGGTTGCATGCTTACATTCACCCTCACTGCCAAGGGTCACTGTCCCTGCAGATCTGCCTGCTCTTGGCTTGTGTGGTTGCTCCTTCATCAGCTTCATCTGAATGAGCTGAGGTTAAACATGAAGATTTTAGTAATCTGACTTGATCCGTTCAGTGTAGGCTATGGAGAATCCTCAGCAGCACATATGCACAGGGGTGTAACCTCCAACATGGGGTAGCATGGGGCAATAATGCTTCTGCTGATATTGGCCCCTCATTGACTTGCTCTCCATCCATGTTCCAGTCCATCTGCTCCAGTTCTAGTTAAAGAACAATGATTCCCATCTCCCTATGATGCACGACTTTGATTCAGCTGCAAACGTAGCAGAGGGTTTACCCTGAGAATGGCTTTGTATGTGCAACTTTTCTGTAGGAAGATACGAGGAGAAACCTGAGATAACTGGTCATTGCTGGAGCTTGAATGACCTACATGAATCCTTCGGATCAGCCAGGCAGAATTTCTGTTAAATAAACTATGCAAAAGTACAAGTTTCAGAAGTTAATTTATTTTTTCCCAGAAATGCTACAGTTTAGAGAAAAAAATAACTGTAAAATGAAGATGGTCTGATTTGATGAAGTCAGCAGAGCTGTAGGCAGGACGAAGACCATGCTCTCCACATCAGTCTCCAATTCATCATCAGAGCCAGCTGGTAAATATTTGCTTCTTCTACTGATCAGCTGAAAGGGTCCTCCATTCCCACAATACTATTATCTTTGCAAATTACTTTTATTCTAGTGAAAAGCAAAAACCTAAATCCTGACTGTTTTTAAATGAAAACAAAAGAAAGCAGGAAAAGGCTTTTACAATAATAAAAGTATGGACTGTAGTTTAAATAAGTAGTTTCTCATTTTCTCCCAAAGAGTTTGATACTTCAAAAACTCTGCTAAGAGTGTATTTTTGCGTATGTGTATCTATCCTCTGCTTGTCATATTGATCATGCCAAGTGGATTCACAGGGCAGAAGTGAGCAAGTCTCAACCCTTCCTCCTTCTCTAGCAGAAACCAAAGACTTTGCCATGCTTCATGATACAACCATGATCTGGGGTGTTTGCATGGGACTAGGCACCCCAAGGCAAACCAGGAGGTGCATGGGTAGATATAAGTGGTGTAAATGACTCACAGCATTTGGGAAAAAATGCCAGGGTGAGGGTGGTGCAGTACCAGGACGGAGCTCAGAATGGTCCTGGGATCTCCATCCTTAGGGTATGCTCAGCTCCACTGCACGAGGCTGTGAACAGCCTGGCTTGACTCTGAACTTAGCTTTGCCTTGAGCAGAGGTTTCACCGGAGCCCCCCAGATGCCCCTTCCAACCTCTGTGTTTCTGGGGTATCGTGGTGTTTTAGTGCCCAAGCTCCTCGTGGGCAGATGCAGGTGGCCCCCGCAGGGCATTTGGTCTACAAACAGGGTTGGGCTCCCACCAGAACATCTCTCCCCACCCAACACAAGCTCCCTCCTCCATCACTCAGCAGTACCTGCTCCTCAAAGCACCTAGAGTTTTCCTTGAGGAGGGAGTACTAAACACCTTTCTAAATTATATAGAGGCCTTTGTTATTTTAAGAGACTTTCACTCCCCTTCCTCCCTTTGACTTTGTTACCTGATGCTCAAGGAATGCATTTTCCCCTCTATTAAATGTTTTAACCGCATACGAGTTCCATCTTAATGTTAGCATTTTAATAGTAGAATATTACCATATTAATTGCTATTGTGAACCAGAAGATACTTATATCATCCAGGCTTTCATTACCGTCATGGAGGGATTTTTCCTACTGAGTCAAAAGTGACCACTTTCCTTAATCCCCTGTTTAAAAGCCCTCTGATTCCTCCTGACATGCCTAGGACGAGGGTGGACAGCGTTTTCCCAGGGACAAACTTGGAATCAGAGGCATTGATTTCCTGAGGAGCAGCAACCCCTTCCCAAGCTGCTCCAGGTTGCTCAGCAGTCGGGCAGTGGGGCAGGTAGTTTTTAATCAATTAAGAGGAAGCCACCCACTCCCACCCCCGGACCTACCCTGGGGGGAGGACACGGGGAATTAGCAGAACTAGGTGTAAACTGGTTTAAACTGGCCGGAACTGGTTTGAACCGATTTAAACCAGCTGGAACCAGTTTGAACAATAGGTATCCAGTAAAGACCAGACCAGCAGCCCCTTTTGTTGCTGGCCCCGCGCTGGGCGTTAATGGGGCAGAAGATGGGAGTGGGGCAGCAGCAAGGCTGGGACACAAAGGCCAAAATCCACGAGCTCCGAGGGGGACAGATGGGGACAAGGGAGGAAATAGCAAAAGCAGAGGGGGAGACGGGACATTGGGAGGGCAGGGTTTTCACCACTGAGCAGTGAGTGGGAGCAGTCGGGA
>NW_009710561.1:376-637 GCF_000703405.1 Apaloderma vittatum | reverse complement strand
CACAGCCCCGCTCTGGAGAGGCAGAATACCGCACAAAAGCAAATCGCTAACACCATAAATCAAATGTTGGGTCTTTTACCATATTAAACATAAATAAAATTGTAACGGGCTACCCACTTTCCCCCTACTACAAAAACTCTTCACCTGTATTTAAATAGCATGTCTTTAATTACAGCAGTTGGGGATGTATGAGGCTGAAATGAAATTAGCAGTCATTACCAGTCCTTTAACTCTGTGGTGCTTTTGATCAGCACTAAATTA
>NW_009710561.1:0-337 GCF_000703405.1 Apaloderma vittatum | reverse complement strand
TCTTTTCCCCGATAGACTCTCTGCCGTGGCTTTTAAACGCCATTTAAACGCAATTAATTCGGGAGATACTTGACCAAAAATTGTTCTGTATGTTGAAATACAAAAAAAAAAAAAAAAGAGGGGGGGGAGAAGGTGGAAAATCCAGCCTCAACTTTGCTAACTATAACTAAAGAGAGCTTCCCTTTAAATTGTATTATAATGAGCCAAAAATGTCAAAACCCCTCTTTTCCCAGCCCAAATTGCCGTGCATCAGAAGGCAGCGTTAGACCGAGGCAGTTAAATGTATTGATCTATTCTTAACTTTCCCGCGCACTGCACCCCCACTCCTCCCCTCGTC
>NW_009710560.1:0-1454 GCF_000703405.1 Apaloderma vittatum | reverse complement strand
CCTATTCTCACACAGATCAACACACCCACCTGACTTGGTGTCATCTGCGAATTTACTGAGGATAGACTCTATGTCCTCATCAAGATCATCAATAAAGGTGTTAAATAGAAACGGCCCCAGCACT
The DNA here is from genome assembly GCF_000703405.1 of Apaloderma vittatum. NCBI lineage: Eukaryota > Metazoa > Chordata > Aves > Trogoniformes > Trogonidae > Apaloderma > Apaloderma vittatum. The sequence continues at coordinate 1,330 of NW_009710560.1, read as the reverse complement.
GAGCCCTGAGGAACGCCTCTTGTGACCGGCCGCCAGTATAGCCTGTATAAAATGGTGGCTTATAAGAGTGACAGAGAGAGACTTTTTTTCAATAGAGTCTGCAGTGACACGAGCAGGGACAAGGGTTTTAAAGTGAAAGAGGGTCAGTTTTAGATTAGACATAGAGAAGGTATTTTTTTACAGTGAGGCTGGTGAGACCCTGGAAGAGGTTGCCCAGAGAAGCTGTGGATGCCCCACCATTGGAAGCGTTCAAGGTCAGGTTAGAGGGTGCTTTGAGCAACCCAATACAGTGAAAGATGTTCCAGCCCACAGCCGAAGGAGTTGGAGTAGATGGTCTTTAAACATCCATTCCAATCAGAACCATCCTGTGATTCTCTGATCTCGGCCGGAATAAAGAACTTAGTTTGATTATCTCCTATGGTCAGCTGGTTGGCTCACTTCAGCAGCATGTAGCCTTGTCAGAAATTATTCTGCAAGGAGCACACTTGCTGGTAGTCACGTTGCAGGGACTTAAGCTTCCCTAAGCATAGATACTGATAGCTGAGGTGGCTGTGGATGCAGATCCTGTGGTTATCTGTCGATGTTGATAGCTGTAAAATGATCCCCCAGCCAAATAGGACACATGGGAAAAACAAAGCTGAGGTTACTCACTTCAGCCTATGGTCTGCCTTTCCTGATGAGTGTAGCTTGCTTAATCTGTGCCAATGAGTGTCCTGATGTTCTCCTACAGGATGTCACAGCCTCCTGCCAAGTTTTAGAATTAAAGGAAGGAAATTGGGAGCTTTATCAAAATTATTCGATCAGTTAAAGTAATGTGAGAGCATGTGTTTAAAACTTAAATAGGTTCAAATAGATCAAATGTGTTTCTTGTAACTATGCATTAGTTTATTTTCTTAGTTAAGAGTTATGTTTATTACAAGTAATTAGTGCCTTTTTAAAAAAAATGGCATTACATTTGGTGCCATTCTAGGCAAATAAGGTGGATGAGCCAACTAGGAGAGTAGCGCTGCTGGACCTTGTGCTCACCAGCAAGGAGGGTCTAGTTGAAGCAGTGAAGGTTGAGGGCAGCCTTGGCTGCAGTGACCATGAGATGCTAGAGTTTAGGATCTTATGCTGTAGGAACAGAATACCAAGCAGGATCACAGCACTGGACTTCAGCAGGGCCAGCTTTGGCCTTTTCAAGCAATTGCTGGGGGAAATGCCATGGGACAGGGAACTAGAAGGTAAAGGGGCCCAAGAGAGTTGGTCAGTATTCAAGGACCTCTTCTTCCAGGCTCAGGATCAGTGCATCTTCCAGGCTCAGGATGAGTGCATCCCAGTGGTAGGAAGT
>NW_009710559.1:31266-40305 GCF_000703405.1 Apaloderma vittatum | reverse complement strand
GTTGGTGTTTCCAGCCCTGGTTTATGGGAAGGGCAGGGATCAGACAACTCGATAGTGAGGAGCGGGTGAACGTGCCAGGAAGCTCCAGCCTCCGGGGAGGTGCATGGAGGGAGGATGCTCAAAGGTGGGCTCAGGTATTGAAATTTTCATGCCCTTCCCAGTCCATTGGCCTGTCCTAAAACTGGGATGCATCTGGGTTGTTCCAGACATACATGAAACCCACGGGTTTCTGGGGGTTTGGTCCCTGCTTCCAGCCAGGCACCAGGATGACACCAGCCCTCCTCCAAGAGGATGTGTCCCTAATCACAATAAACAGGGAAGAAATTTAGAAAGCAACCACCAACTTCTTTAAAAGTCCGCACGTGCCTTATCTATGCCCATCAGATTTTGAGTGGCAATGGGTAAACCAAGTTTTCCTTTCTGTCTGGGGCTGCCCAGAAAGAAGGTTGATGGCATCTGCCGTTTTGGGCAGCCCCTGGGAATGAGGTCTCTGCCAGGGGGAGGGATGGGGAGGCAGCATCTTCAGGGATGAGCGGCTCTTGCCTGGACCTTTCTAGGTGACCAGGGTTGTTTGCAGCCATGCTGCAACTCTGTGGTTACAGGAGAAGAATGCAATTTGTAAATCTGTTCCATGCCAGCCCAACTTCTGATTTTGGCATAAAATTATGAAAATCGAAAAAACCTGTGAATATTTAAAGTGCTTATTAAGGTTCTCAGTTCTCAACCTTCCATCTGAAGACCTCTTTTTGTAATTCCCTTCATATATGTGACCTCTTTTGAACAGCGGCCGCAGTGCTCATCTGTGAGGTGATGCAGGAGTTAAGAATATATTCATATAGGCAAATTTGAACACTAAAATAAAATTGTCTTCCTGAGGTCATTGTCTCTGTAGACCAAAGTGAGGAAGTGCAGCGATGTGATGCTGATTAAGATACCACACGCTGGGCAGGTATCAGTTTAAACACTTTAGACTGTTACCTGCTCAGCAGGGGAGACCTGGATCCACGTTTGATGATTAGGCCATATTTATGTCTCAGCTCAGCAAGTCTCTATACATTGGCTTGATGAGCAGAGTGTATAAGACTCACACGAGTGTCTCCCTGTTAATCACAGGGGGACAAAAAAAGTTTTGCAGGTGTATATTTCTAAAGAAATACACAATGGGTGTCCAGGGCCCATTTACCCCAGGTAAATGACAATCCACCCACTCTTCCCCCCTTTCACATTTTTGATGAATAATACAGCAAGCTGAGTCATATCAAATTAATACACGTTCAGTGGCACAGGCAACAAAACTGATAATGATGTGCTGCCTGAAGAAGAGCTTTCTACTACTTGGAAAACTGGGTGTATATATATATATATACACACACATGCACTTTTATCTTTAAAGTCTAAACACACACATAGATGGACCTACGTATGTATATTTTGCAACTTCACATGAAAAGCTGTAGTTATGTTGCATCACACAGTATTTGAAGGTCTCGATTTCTGATTAGCATTCTTGATGGATTCTTTCAGCATGGTTTACTCAGGAAACAAGGCTTATGCAATCACAGTCTGTGTATGTGTGTACGCGTCTGTCACCATTAGACATCAGATAATTTACACAGGAGAGGCATTATGATCATCCCTAGACCAGGAAAAGCTTCCTGGAGAAATAGCTTCTGTCAGTATTTTCACCTCAAAAAAATAGTGAACCCGGCTATAAGACATATATCCATTAAAAATCTTCATTAAGCTTCGTTAAATCCTATTTTTTTTCTAACTTCTTACTGAATATCTAAAGAATTATTATGAATTAGAACTCAGAAAGAATGTCACCAAAGAAGCAAAATGCTACACATATTTTGCATTTATATGCTACTTTTTTCACTATGAGTTATATACATTTTTAAAAAGTTTTATTTTCAGTTTACAAATCTCTCCACTTGCCTGTAGGTTTGCAGCTCTGAGCAGAACTCAGCTATCAGGATGTTGCACTCCCACATGACCAAAACCATCTCACATGGCACAAGGACTAATATTACTGTTTGGGAGTTAAAGCTCCTCTCCAAACACTCATGAGTGATGTCCAAAAGATCTCTTTAGCCTGTATGCTCTGAGAAATAGAATTCCAGAATAAAGTCTGATTAACACAACTTCAGCTGATGGTCCTGGGTGTTCCTTCAATTTTAGCCCATGAAGACTAAACCCCATGAGATTCAGTTACAAATATAATTTTTAGTATAGGGTTTAATATAGGACAGTAGCTTAATTATTTTTTTGTGTTTTGTTTTGTTTTTCAAAATATATATATACGGCTTTGGTACTGAGGTTCATACAAAGAACAGAGTTGGTCTATGATTTTGCTTACACAAAAAAACCAACTCAGACAGTTGAGATTGTACCTGGAGAAATCCTGGCTCCTGCCAAAATTCATCTCTGACTTGGAGAGCTATGCTGGTGCCCAGTTAGGCATTTGTAGTGAGGTATGTGATATTCCACTGCCTCATCTCATTGTTACAGTGGAAGCACAGAGAATTTACTGGAGTTCTTTTTGGAACAAACATTCCAGTAAAATGGAGAAGGTAAGAATGGAAAGGGAATTATGGTTTGAATTGATGATATTTCTAAAGGAAAAACACCAGTTGCCATGACAATAAAAATGTGAAATATTCAGAGAGGTTAAAATTAAAATATATAGTTTACTCTTCTCGATGAAAGTGTTACACACACCCCTCACAGATTTCAGTTTTTGAAATGTGAGAGGTTTTTTTACTTGTTTGCTATAGATTTGGGACAGTGAGCATCTCTCAGTGTTTATACAGCCTTCAAACTGACCTCTGTTCTGGAGTTCATTCCTGAAGTAGAGTCCTTGTGCTTTCTAGTAATTTCTAAAAAATTAGAAAAGATATCAAACACCTCTAGCCCATCTTTATGTCTGTGACTAAGTGGGAGTGAACAGGCCTAGAGAGATGGAGAATCCCCAGCTGGGAAAAAAATGAGAGCACTTGTTTCTGTAATATGAATGTGCTGGCAAACAGCGATGCTTTGGGAAGGACAGACCACAATCAGTGTTTCGTATCATTCTTTTCCACTCTTTGGAGAAGGAGGGCTGTTCTGTTTTTTTTTTTTTTCTTTTTAGCATCTGTATGGCATGTTTCTAGTTGCAATATAGCCACCTTGTCACCTCTTTTTTCCTTCTTCTAGTACTGTTGTAAGAAGGACTAGCTCTTACCAAAAGCTTATTTAAATATCTATATAATAAAGTTGTCCAGAGGCTCCATCCACAAAATTTATAATTTGCCAAAAAAAATATAATCCAGTACTCTCTTGACTCCTCAAGATACAAAAGCAGATCTTTTCCCCTCTTGTGGTAGCCTATTGAAATGAGAGGATTGCTATTAAAAAATAAATAAAATAAAATAAAAAAATAAATAAAATACCCAGAAGCCTCTCCTACCAGGCTGGGATTGATTTCTGTTTACCTCAGGGATTGCAGACTGGCAGGAGAACCTGCCATCTGACCATGGCATGTGCCAAGTCTCGCAGACTTCTTGCAACTGACTCCATGTGCTGTAATCTACTTTCCATGGAATGGGGATACATCCAGAAGGATCAGTGAGGTATAAACCTCAATGTGCAGAAAGCCTCTTCTGCATCCATAGGGGATGTCGGTGGTTTTACCCTCAGGACCATCTCGAATGGGGAACTTTACGAATTCATAAATCCAATAAACAGTAAAGAGGTATGTGGAGGGAGAAAGGAGAAGGATCATTATCAGGGCTTTGCACCCTTCCTAATGTCTGGGTGTTGCTCAGCATAGTGTGAGTAGAGAGGGGAAGGGGACAAGTTTTTTTCAGAAGCTCTCAATTTACTGAAATAAGTTGAAGAGATTGAGCCACTTAAAATCAGCTTTAGCAACTGCTCATTTGTTGTGCTTGCTCAGGAAATGTCATCAGTGAACACCCTTACTTGTATTTTGAAGAGGACAGAATCTGTTCTCTGTGGTGCTGCTGTACATCTCCACTGCATTAATTGCGTTGGATTCCCTTCATGCAGATCCTTAGCAAATTGTGCATGTGTCTTATTCACTAACACAGGTTAAAACCAATTGAATTAGTAAGTAATGTCTTTGGGTTTTCAGTTTTTTTTTCTTTTTTTTTTTTTTTAAATCGTGTGCAAAGCTCCTGCTCAGCACACAAACATACCTGAGAGTCAGCATCCTCGTGGAGAAGGGCTGATCTATGACTTCACTGGGCTATGGAACAAGTAATAAAAGAAGACATTTTATTAAGAAGGTAGCAAATTACCATCAGAAATCTTTGAACTGTACATTTAAGTTCTTGGATTTGGGGCAGGACATAGTTTACACAACAGACTCAGCTCTCCTTATCTCCATAGCCTGAAGTATTCCTAGTGTTGCCAGCTGTACAGTGCATATCTCATTGCAGTACGAGATGCTCTGAAGTGTGCCAAGTAATAAGCTATAAAGAGAGAAGCAGGACTCAAGCAACACAAGGATGCAAAGCAATATTTTCCCTTGACACCCAAGGTCATGGCATAAAGAAATGTGGAACAAGGGAGCGTCAATTTTCATTGAAGATGCAGGGTACTGTGCTGCTGTACTAAGTTAACAGAAATAAATTAATGTGATGGCAAACTTAGAGTGTCCTCTTAAAATGTGTTTCTAAGTGTGTGAGTGTGCTTGTGGGGGGATGATGCTACATTGCTCTTTATATTTTCATGGTTAGCAGAAACAGGCATCAGAGACTTAAAAAGAAACACTTTTTAAAGAAAATCTACTCTGTATATACTATAAATACCAACACACAGTTTTGCAGAGAGCTCTGGCTTAAAAAGCTGAGAGGAATCAGTATGGTTTGCTGCCCAGTGAATTACTCGTCAGTATGGTCTTACCTCATTACCAATTTGTAACCCAAAGATATACCCAAGATGACTTTTCAGGATTGATTATATTTACATTTGTGCCCCTATTAAGTTGGAATAACATTCCATTCTTCCATTCTCTTGCCTCCACAGTAAGAACTATATATGTATAGGAAAACAGAAGAAACCTCGTCTGTTTTGCTTTTGTAGTGGTAGTGCTTTTGAGGTAGTGGTAGTGCTTTTGAGGAGTAAATGCTAAAATAGAATTGGGTTTTTGATTGGTCTGTGTCTAGTTTGGAGTCTTGTGAAGTTGATGGAAAATCCTCCATTGACTTAGATGGGGTTCGTATCAGTCCCTTGAACATTACCAAGCCAACAAGAAAGATTCATAGCATTTACCATATGGATCCAACATACTTTAATTCTTTACCTAACATTTCTGAAATGCAGACTGTAAGGGAGCATTCCTTTATAGTTAGGAAAGCACACGGTGCTTAATTTTAATGGAAAACTCTTTTTTAAACACAGACAGATCCTGCTGTGTTTGACAAATATGTTCCAGAAAGAAGCTCAATCTAGATGTTATGTGTAACTTTATCTTATTCCCTTTTGAGCACTACTGTTCTTGCAAAGTGATCTCTCAACTGCCCAAAGTCATTACACTTTTTCCCTTTCACATTGTACCTCTGTAAATGTCAGGCATAACTACATTTTTATTTGCAGAGATACCACTGCTATGAATGAGTAAAAATTTCCTGCTCCCCCGCCTCCTTCTCTTTACCCTGTGCGCTTTCTGCTAATATGATTTGTTGAACAAATTGTTCCATTAATCTGAGACTGTTTGACAGAGTGAGAAAATAAGTGCCAAAGTGAGAAGATTCACAAGAATCGGAAATCTCAGTCCCTCTTTCTCAAGGTAAATAGTTATTATATCAGGGTGTCAGACTGGTGAAATGGATGTACTTTCATTCTCAGTTTGTAAATGTCACTTTTCCTCAGCCCATCAGGGTGACAAATGAGGTGTGGGTTACAGTAAGAGTTCATTCCTTGACAAAGTTCTTGCTGGCTTATTTCAACAGGAAGGCAACGTCCCCTTTTTCCCCCCCACCCAAAAGCAAAGGGGAGGGGGACACATCTTTGGTGGGGAGAGAAACAAGAAACAAGGCCACCTGGGCTTGAATGATGCCCAAATTGTTTCCATTTGCTGCTAAAACCTGATAGAGGTTTCTTCAAAAAACAATAGTGATACGCTTTGTTTGCCTTTCTCCTCTTTCTTTGCTTGTTGTTTTTAGCAAAGACCCATATGACACACTTTTACTGGTGTTTATGTCAATATTTATCGAACAGGTGGTCAAAGAGAGGCCACTTTATAAGCCCCGTGCTATCTGCTTGTTAATTACCACCCTGCAATGTGCTAATGAAGAGGAACACCCTCTTCTTTTGACAGCTAATTGATAAGAGATTAGGAGGCCCAATGCCTGACAAGGAACATGAAATGGCTTTGATTGTCCTGCAGATCACTGCATCTGAGCAATCACAGGACTAGCAAGGAGCCCACAGGGTTCCCAGGGAAACACAGTCCCAGGTAAAGAAAGAGCAAGGGATGATTTGAGCACAGTGTCTTCTTTGATTTTTGACTCTGTGATAACACTATGGCCTCACAGGAAAATAGCATTTGCAGTAGCTCATGAAATGTCTGCACTAAGGCTGAACCATCATCTTCAGGACACAGGCTTGTGCTATGTGGGTTTTTGTAAAGGTCTGGTAACATTATTAAAAGCTGCTCCTGCCTGAATTTGCCATAGTATTAATTCAGAAAGATATTTGTTTGATGAATTTAACCCTTTTCTTTTAGCTTGTAGCATTTGGAATGATCTAATAAATTAGTTTGGACTCTCACGTCGAGAATGTTTTGTGAAGCGACTGGTTCTCACGTCGAGAATGTTTTGTGAGGCCACTGGTGCTCACAAACAAAAGTGTTATGGACAAAGCAGAGGTGATTTTGCTGGGAATTCTAGAGTAAAAGCAAGAAAAACGAAACTGTGGAAGGTTGGTTGTTTGGGTTTTTTTTTACTTTCAGAATGAGACAGATTTTTCTAATAAGAAAAATGAAATAAAAGCAAATTTTCAGAATAAAACTGAACTCAGGAGCCAAGCCCCCAAATTAGTAGCTCTGTACCAGCTTCCTAAACTTTCTAGGTCTGCAAGGATCTGCATAGTGAATGAAGATATTAAGACATTCCTGTCTCCTTGGTGGAGGATGGCTGGAGTGGATCTCACAAATAACCAGATCACAAGTCCAGAAAGTTCAGCATTTGCAGATCCTAAAGCAGATTCTAGGAGCTATCAAGCAAACTGACTGGAAAAAAAACCCATGAGCATTTTTTGTAGAACTCACCTGTGTTTTCTTAGAAGCTTATCAAATCAGTAAGTTTCCACGTAATATCTTGCTTCTGGTGAATCAGCATTTTCTGATGAAAATACATTTCATTGCAGAATGTCTGCCTCATTGGTGTATAACCTGGCAAATATCATAAGAAATGAAAAGGGTTGAGAGTGAACGGGAACAGGCACCTCCAGATCTGGATCTGCTGCTTGAACTGAGAGGCTCGGAAATGAATGCCTATCACAGAATCTTGTGTGTGTTTGAACCCTCCGATGGAGATATTAATTAAATGCATGTTACACGTTTCTTTTCCTGACTGATAAAATGTCAGATTTTGAATTAGCTTGGCAATGACAATACTAATGATTCAGAAATGGAAATTTGCTTTTCATTATTAAGAAAACCACTGTTCTCCAACACTCACTTAAAAGTCGCTATTTCTACAAACACGTCTGCCATTAAATTCCCATGCTAGAATATTTGTGAGAAATTAACATTAAAAAGGAGAGTACCCACAATCAAAGCAAATCTATCTAATTTTCTCTCTGTGTGTGCATTTCCAATGTATTTATCTCTGTAGAATCCAGGCAGCAGATAATACTGTATTTTGTGTGACATCATGCCCATTTCAAACAGATCCCAATCTCGTAAGCATATTATTATGCCTTACTCAACAGATCAGAGACTAATAGGCCCTACTAAAAAAGACATTTCAAAAAGTAATAGTACAGCAAACAGGAAAAACAAATCTTTTCATACTGTGACTTTTTGTTATGTTTTTTAAAATAATGTTCTTCTCTTTTTCTCATCAAGCTTGTTCCTGCATGTAAATTGTTCTTTGAAGACCTATTTTCTCCAGTCCTGGCTAAAATAGTTACAGTCAACAATATTCTGCCCACTTTGCCAGAGCCTTCATAATTTATGTCTAACCTGGATAGGAAAAGCCCTTATAAATTTCAACAAATGTCTCATTAATTAACACCCCATCTCCCTAAGCCACAGAGCAGCTGGTGAAAAGAATTGTGTAGGTTGATTCTGCAGATATAAACTAGGTCAACAAGAGGGATCCATACTCACTATTGCAGGCTGATATTTCTCTGGAGGGTATTAATAGTTTCTGGGGTCTTTCAGCTTAGACTCAAAATTATTCAAAGTCAACAGTATAAAGCTGCTCAGCCTATGTACTTAAATTTAAAAAAAAACGCACAAAACCACAAACCAGCCCATAATGGATCACAAGGCTTCTGTTCAATGCAATGCAATGGGTCAACTCCTGAAATCCTTCCTTAGGCCTCTATCCAAGACAATCGGAGACTTTCTGTTGATTTAAATGAACTCTGTATTGTGACCTTTTTCTGGTTAGTGCTTGATCATGCAAACTCTTCACTGATTACACTGTATTACACAGAGAGTCTGAAGTCCTTAGTCAGGCAAACTCTTTCTTCTTGCCTGCATGATAAATTACCTACAAAGCATCATTCTCTGTTCATTTCTAAATACTCCTTAGACTATTCAACATGCTAATTTTAGGGTAATTTATTTTTTCTATAACTGCATACCTCTTATAAAATTAAATTAAAAATATAAGGCGGGACTGTGAGGAATTAATATTACAGGTCTATCTAATGCAAGGACTGAATACAAGGTGGAAAAATGAGAAGGAGAAAATGCCTGGGAAGCATTTCCCTAACTATCGATGTCTTGCATATGAAAACCTTGTCTGAAGCCATCTGAGGAGGCAGGCAGGCAGTTTTCACCTGTTCTCATAGCTCCTACAT
>NW_009710559.1:19358-31235 GCF_000703405.1 Apaloderma vittatum | reverse complement strand
GGGAAAGGAGAGGAGAATGCCTGAATGGTGGCTGGCAGTGAAAGATTAGCCATATGAAATCTAAGCAAGATTTGATAGCAGGAGGAGGGAGTCTGTGGGCAAGCAGAGCAAAGGAAGACTTTTCCATGCTGGGAGACTCATTTCAAAAAGGTGCAGAATTAGGAGTGCAAGACCAAAATAAATGAGGGTGAGCATTTATCAGAAAAGAGGGAGAGCAAGTAAGGCATGCACTAAGATGTGAAAACAGAAAAGCAGTCAGGAGCAAAGTCATAAAGCTCTTCGAAGGAGATAATTCTGACTCTAGTGAAGTAAATGAGAGTTTTGCCATTGACTTCGACAGGGTCAGGATTTCACCCGGGGAGTGTTAATGTGATGTGGAAAGAGATAGGACTACAGTGGAGATACTCAGAGAGAGAGCAACATGGTCATAGCATATAACATTAGCATATTAATGGGTATGGCTGTTTTATTTTACAGCTCCGTATGAAGCATAGCGACTATAGGAACTTCAAGAATACTAATATGTCCCTCATTATTAACTAATGCAATGGCAGGAATCCTCAAAATAGAGATTTTCCCCCCTGCACCTATTTTCCCTTGCAATGAGGGAGGTTGAGTCGGACTATTTTTGATATTAAAAAAAAAAAGAGAACAAATATCATCATGTCCAGTAAGCCTAATGTATTGATTGAATCCGTGCTGGCCTCAAAATTTAATTGCAGGTCCATAATTATTTTAGGTTAGGAAAAGTTACATTATACTTTCTGAGTTAAGCTAAACAGATCAAGACTTTTTATCCTGAAAAGGAGCAACCTAGGAGGGGGAGGAGGAGTTCAGACGTAGGTCTTCAACATTCTGACTAGCCTCAAAATGCAAATAGATGAGGGTGCACTTCCTCTACTAATCTAAGATTTAAAAGTCATGAAATAAAGCTAGCAAAGGATATGTTCAAAATGAACAAGACTTCACTCTCTGTAACACAAAGGTAATTTGTAAAATTACTTGTAACAAGATTGAGGGATAGTTGCATAATTTTGAAAACAATCAATGGAGAACTTCATGGAAGAAAAGCACAGTGAGAGCTATTCAGAGCAGAAAGATCTATTGTTCAGTGAGTTTCTAAGCCATAGGTTACTGAAAAACAGAATATTTTAGAAAAATCTTGTTTTGTTCCCAAGATACCTGCTCTTAGGGATATTCAGAGAGCACACTGGGTTATATGGCCCTTAGGTCCAACATGGTGCAAGTCCTCTGTTCTAAGGCAATACATGCTAATTCATTTTTAACAGAAATTCTCTGGGGAAAATGCAGTAGTGTATTTTCTTGTCCCTTCAAGCTTTTATCAACGATTCTGGGGCTTCCAAGTGAGAGTAGAAGTGTCTGCAGGTAAAGGTTGTGTTTGTCAGAATATTTCCAGAGGACAACGCTGCAGAGTTTGGCTCTGCCACCACTCGCTAAAACGAGATGAGGGTGCCAAGAAATCGACAGGTTTGTTGGCTGGGTTTTATGCCTTCTACTGGAAATTCACTTAGGAGCTAATCCAAAGCCAACTAAGTCAATGCAAAACTCCCATTAAGTTTAATGGGTTTGGGATCAGGCCTTTAAATCATGTGTAGGCAGCTAAATCTGCCAGTTCTTTAAAGATACATAAATTTACCTGCTATTCCCCAAAGCACAACTGCATCCTTCCAACACCTGTCTGACAGAACTATTGAATATAATAAGAAAACCTTACAGAATCACAAGTAAGCTCTGAACACCAGACTGCCACCAATCTCTTGCGATGCCGAGGTAGTTAGTACCTGGGACTACTAAAAAAAACCCACCATAATCAGGGATGGAGCTGAGATATGAAATACAAGTATTCCATCTGTTTAAGCAGAGCAGCTCGCAAAACATTAGCCAACTGCTAAGTTACTGCTTTTCTACAAACTGAGTCATCCTCATCACACATTCCGCTGGGTTTTAAATGATTGACAGGAAAAAAAGCTAAGAGAAGCAGCTATTTCTTTACATTTAGCTGGTTTGTCAGGGCATTTGAAAACTTCTGGATTAAGGTGAAAATGCTTAAGGATTAAGTGGGGAGTGAAGGGAAAGGGAATGAAAACATTTTAGTGCTGTGAATTTAGAAGTCAAGCAGACATGTTCAGGAGAGCTAGCAAGACCTTTACCAATATGCTGTATCTAATCAACAATATCATTTAGAGTTTTCCACTTTATGGAGGAAAAAAAAAGTAATGTTTGAAGGTTTTCTCGCCAGTGCTGTATCTCATCAGGGCCTTAATATACTCAGCATGTGTTTTGCAAAATGAGATTTTGCAAAAATCAGGGTCACCCTTTGCACCCAGGCAAGAGGTATTAAAAGATATTCATCTTTACAAAGAATGTCCTGAAATGATGGAAATAAATATAAGTCTCAGGAACTTTTGAGAGAGTTACCAGGGACTTGATTGCACCAGAGAGTTGTGAATCATAAGAGATGTCTAGGAATGTATTATTCAAAAGGAAGCACTGATATTGATAATATCCACATTTAAAAGACTGTCGTGAATTGTTGCATGTTGTTAATTATGTGAATAAGCAGCAAAAAGGAAGTGGTTTCTTGTATTCCAAATTTCTCTGCACTGTGGCAGGCATAAGGTGGCTTGAGGGGGTCAGGAAGTAATGATTTAATTCCTGACCTATTGCAGGTGTCCTGTAATATTCTGAGTACTTTGTTCTCTGCATTTTTCCCCATCTAATAGTTTTGTAGAGATAAAAAAAATAGTAATCTGATATTATGAATTTTTCAGAGAATATATGGAAGTCCTATAAGATAGAAGAAAAGGGGACCAGTTAGCTCAGTCAGTTAGAGCTCGGTGCTGATAACACCAAGGTCGCGGGTTCGATCCCCGTTTGGTCCTCATGTGTTGCCTGATCTAGCTGAGAGGTGTCCCTGCCCATGACAGGAAGATTGGATTAAAATGATCTCTAAGGTCCATTCCAGCCATTCTATGATTTCTATGATTTCTATTTCTATGATTTCTATGATATCAGATTAAAATTTCTTCAACAAACTGTGGAAATTTGGTTTGGAAGATTATGGTAAAAACATAGGAAGTTCTCCGAATACTTGAACTAAGTTTAAAGACCCCATGGAGGAAAAAGGCAAGTAGGAGGAATGGGAAGATTTCATATTATCACTTATAGGAAGATGTTTCCTTTACAGAGACCCCTAGAGCTGAAAAAAACAGAAATAGTGAGTCATTAATTCTCAGCTCAGTTGTTTTCTTTGATGTTTGCTATTCAGAGTAAGTAGTTTATGCCCATTCTGGGACTGGAAATGTTTATACACACAGTAGTAGCATCATTGTAATAACTGAATAATTTATATTGGGAAAAAAAACCTTGCACACTTTATAAAAGAGTTTACAGGCATTGCTGCATTTACTGATGATGGGGCCACACCAGCTCTCTTCCTTAAATTCATTCCCTAGAAAATTCACCTTCTCCCATGACAGTGGAGGAGATCAATAGCGTTACGCAATTTACTCTGATCTAGGAACATGCACTGCTTTAGGGGAGATGAACCCTATCCTGAGGATGTCTCAGTAGTGGCATCTTCACTCTGAAATCTGCTTCCCTCCAGACTGAGCAAGAAAAAAATGCCCTGATTCACTTCTTACCGCTTATGTGCACACCATCGCAATGGGCATCCTCCCACTGAGCACCAGTTGAGGGTTTACTTTTACAGAAAAGAGGCTGATGAAATTGAGTCTTTTAAAACAAACCAAAACAAAACTAGATACTAGATACGTTGATGAATTTGTTGGATCTCATTTGTTGATGTGATCTTGTCAGGCATCTCAGACACATGTCAAAAAAATTTTTAAAAAAAGACAAAACTAGGGACTTGAAATGTCACAGAAACCTGGTTTACTACTCATCCAATCTGTACCCTTCCGAGTCCTGTGAAATATATGTAGGTTAACATTATTAAATCCCACTTAAAAATAGGTTGGACTTGTTAAGTGTGGCATGATTTTTACTGAGTCTTCTATCCCACCTGCATTCTGGACCTTAGAAAATATGCCTAAGTCCCCGTAATGCCACTAGCTGATGTAACCACTTGGCTGCAACCATCTATCAGGTTCTTAGACATTTCCACTTATTAGTAGGACTTTTTCTCCTTTTTTTTTTCTTTTTCTTTAATCTGCACATTGCACATGCACTTCATTTTACATGAAAAATTCCATGCATAATTAGACATCGTGGCAATGAAACTTTCACGCTTGAAAATGTCCTGCCCAAACCCATACAATTCAGCAGCACATTTGATACCAAGATTTTCTAGTATGCGATAGTCCGTTCTCCCTTAGTTTTGAATCTCTTCTGTTCAGTACCCTGTTTCAGTTAGAAACTACACAGTAGGAAATTAAAACATGTTGATAGATTGGAAAGTTATTAAGCTTCCTTGCAGTGTTAAACAAGAATTTACAAGAATTCGCTCTCCAGATTTATCAGGGATATATTTACAGTACTTGAGTAAGTGTGAATATTACTCACTGGAGATATTTAGTCACATACTGTATCTCTCTGAAGGGAGACCATATTGCATTAAATGTCTCCACCATGTTCTGTAATTTGAAAGATAAATCTTTGAGTGCCGATTAGTCATATATTGATACAGAACATCTATTATTTTGCGTCTATAAGAAGATTTTCATCTCTGTAATGTTAATTTCTTGGCTATCATCATGGTTTTTCTTAGCAACCATCTTTCATTATCATAACTCAGGCCACTCAATACTGTTAAATTTCCTCAAGTACGGTGCCAGAAATGACACTGCAGGTGGGGGAGGTAAATCTTACTTAAATTAAATGGTTTGGTGTGGGCTTAAAACAAGAGCAGACATTGCTAAGGTTTTGTGTGAATTTTTTCCGGCGACACATTTTGTGGCATGAGGGAAAGTGCTCAGACTCACAGGGGCTCCATTTCCACATCTGAAAAATGGGTTGTAATTTCCCAGTTACATGGTGAAATGTTGACTTTATTCTCAAATTATTATATAATATATTAGTTAAAATAGGGCCCAATAGCTAGGATCAAAAAAAAAATAATATTTAGCTGCTCTACTCCCATTGAATTCAAGTACCTGACTCCCCTTGGGTTAAGAAAACGACGAGGTGCTCTGTCTCAGGTGTGTATTCTGGTTTAGCTATGAAATGCAGGCAACAATGGTGCCCAGAATGAAATCTCAATTTAACAAAAGAAAAGGTAAAAGAATTTTGATCCTGTTGCAGAGAGTGAGAAATATCGGCTATAGCTGATACACAGGAGCTTTACTCAATACTCAAAGCCAAAATAACATCCCATTGCTCAAAGTTGAAGGCAGGAGCAATTTTTAAGCATTGATTTTTGACTAACCATCAGTGTAGCACTAGATTTTTCCGTCTTTAAATCACAGTTGGGAATGCTATTCTCAAAATACTGTGGTTGAGTAAGAATCAAAGTTCCATGGTAAGTTACTTTTCACAATGCAATATTTTTCTTATACATTAGAGAAATATCAGTTCTCCTTTTCTGTCTACAGCCCACTTGTCAGGAGAAAAATTGTCATATTTTGTTTTTCGCATTTTTCCCCCTTTCTATTAAAAAAAACCCAAACAAACTCCTCATTTAAAGAACTCTGCCCACTAACAGTGAAAGTCTGCATAGGGACCCTAATTTACTTCTCTCAAATTTAAAGGTGGTGTGTTCCAGAATGAGGAAGATTTTTTTTTTTAGGGTTTGTTTGTGGTTTATTTTCCTAGCAGAAAGACCCAGCAAAGACAATCAGTGCCAGATGCCCCAATAGTGCTGTGCTACCATCGCTCAACTGTGAGGCACAGGGAGTCAGACCACAGGATGACACAGTACCTCGGTCCTCTGCCTCTCCAGCCCTCTTTTCTCCGAGGTGGTAGTGATCACCATAAAGCAGGCAGCTTGATGTCTTTTGTGATCAGTACCGCTCTAACACCAGCAATTAATTCCTCCTGTTGGGACACCAGGGGCTTCAAACGGTTCACAAGCACAGCAAAATAAATGGCAACACTCCAGTTTTCCTCCATGAAGTTGCTAGGGCAAAAATCAGGCTTTAAGGTCATAGTGCCCTGACTTGCTGTATAATCCTGGAAAGGAGACATGTCCTGGGCTGACCAGCTTGTGAGCCAGGGCCAGTGTGCTTTTCTTTAGTAGGTCCTGCAGAAAAACACCATTTTGTTTGGGCTGAATAGTCAGCCTTGTTACAGAAAGAAAATGAGGGGGGAAAAGGAAAGGGGAAAGGGAAAGGGGAAAGTGAAAGGGAAAGGGAAAGGGAGGAGGAAAGAAAGCAGAAAGGAGAAAAAGGGGAAAGAAAGGATAAAGGAGAAAGAAAGGGGGAAGGAGAAGAGAGGAAATAGAAAGAAAAGAGTACTTCTGCTGTGTTAAACTCAGCTGGATATAAAGCTGCCATAATTTCACACACAATCCTTCACGTTTCCTCCCTCAGCTTGCCCAAACTCCTGCTCTGTTGTAGTTCGCAAAATGTTATCACAACCGAGTTGAGCTGGCTGCACACTCACGACCCTCCGAACACTCGGACCTGTATGAGACAAACCAGCTGTGCCAAATCCCACACTGAAGCATTGCCATGAGGTTCATCTGTTTTACATCAAAGGGCTATAGGGTGGCTCTCATTGGAAAGTGCTGGGAATAGGAGACCTTAAACCTTTTGATTCCTGCAGTCCCTCGACCTCCAGATAAATTAAAATATTTAATCACAATCTAATGGCGGTGATCTTGTTTGTACAAATGCTTTATTATTCTGTGCATTTTAACCACAATCTGCCTGGTTCCTAATGTGACCGAAAGAATCAGTCGGCATTTATTACAAATGCAAGGCAGAAAGCTTCTGGCTCAGCAATTAATCACTGACATAGAGGAATTTCTTCTCTCCAGGTGGGGAACCCATCCAAAAACTAAGAAAAATAATCGGGCTAATTAATTCTTATCTGCAAAGAGCAATTAGATAAATGACCTAAAAACAGGCCTGTCACCCCTAGTGAGGTGCTCGGCTTCTAAATAGAATAATGTCTCTTTGCAAGGCCATCTCTGCAGTGAAATGGAGATCACAAAGAGGAAGGGGAAAAGACGACATGTGGGGAGGGAATGGACTGATAGGGGAGTAGGTTAATTAGAGCTGAGACCAGCCATTGATATTAAAAAAAAAAATTAAACCAAAGCTCTGCACTCGGGTAGATTTGATATGATCCCATCACCTTCACAGCTATGCCTTTGTGCATCTGGAGGTACTAAAGAGAGTGAAGTCATGTCTCCAAGCTACTTCTGAAGAGGAAAACCACTCACCAGGCTTGTCCACCATTGCGTTGCATTTCACCTCGGTGAGTGGCATCCCTGACACAGCACTCTATTAACTTTGAACCATGCAGCTCTGGCACGGAATGATGGTGCCAAAGTGAGATGCAGAGCACTGTGTTTCAATTAGTTTGCTCTTCTAGACTTCTTCAGTTTTAGTCGAGAAGTGTGCAATGCACAAAGATTTGTGAATGAGCCAAACTCATCTAAGCAGCACAAGCAAGAAGGCAACAAGAGTATATGAACATCAGACCTTTGGTCAACTACGTATCCCCACCAAAGGTCCTGCCGTCCTTTCAGATGTCTCATAGTCAGTCAAGAGCCAGAAGGGGTGATTAAAAGAGGAGAGAAAGGCATTTGGGACAATCTGATATTCAGAATAATATGGGTTTTGCAACCTTTCCTAGGGATAAGGTTTTCTTTCTGAGAGACACTGAGCAAAGATGTGAAACATCCTTCTTTGTATAAGAGAAGCCATCTTCCAAGCGGATGCCTTTCTCTTGTGTTAACATACATTTTCCTTGCTCTGTGTGCACAAGGTATCATTTCCCCGATCCTGCTGTTCTGTCTGCTTATATCATGACACCAAGCCATTTCTGATGGTAGGAGACAAAGGGAGACATTGAAGTAATTGATTCAAGCTTATCTAAGTATTTACAGAAATAAGCCTAAATGACTAGACATAAAATACTAAAGCAGTCAGATTAAGACAATCCACTCCAGTTATAGTTAATCAGGGCTGTAGCCTCCAAGGAGCTGATTTGAGACTAACAAAGTATTTTCCAGCTCCCAACCTCCATGTCAGTCATGTTCCTCCTGCCTTGAAGCCATTAGCACAATACCAAACAAATGTAAATAACAGTAAAGCAGGTAGTTCATACTTTTGCTGTGTTACTGTTTCCAAGATCCAAAGCCTCTTAAAGTAAAAAAAGCCCAAAACACTATCCCAAAACCTACAGATGTTGACAAAAGACCTTTGTTTGTCTCTGACCACTTGTGTGACCAAGGTTCCTGTAATGTATACAAAGGAGATGCCTGTTTAAACACTTTACTCATAGCTGCCATGGCTCCTACATCCAAGCAGTTAACAATAAATTATAAGGACTAATGGATTAGATCAAGATGCATGAAAACACTGTATAGGTTCTTAAGAATGCTACTTTACCCACAGAAAACCTGTGAATGTTTGAAGAAGAGATATATATCGCAGTTAAGTACTCAGCTGCTTGCATTGGCTGAAATGCGAGGCACAACAAAAGCAGCCATCTGTGTTTAAACACAAAGGAAGAGACGAGCAAGTGTGTGTCAGTTTAAATTTGTATTTCTCCTCACTGAAGTTAACATGAGGTTTGAGGCAGAGCAGAGTCTACAGGATGCCTAAGGATCTGTCTGTAAGGTGGACCCAATGTGGTGAAGATGGACAGGGCAGGGCTGGGGATGTTCTGGGGACAAAGCTTGCAGCAGAAATAGGGCTTATTGCTGAGCTTGGGTCTACTTTGTAAACGTTGCCAGAGCCTGGAGCGTAAAGATGAATTAAGTTTCAATTTGGACTTTTTGTTGCATATGCTAAAATGGACAAGGCTCCAGCCACAGGCTGTTGAGGGTGGCTAATTGGAGGACTGCTCTGAGAAATACCCTCCTTTTTTTGATAAGATGCAGGAAAGTTCTCAAGAATTGTGTATTCAGATGGGAATGCAGTCTGGAGTGGATACTTGCTAATAACGCTGGACCCTAGAGATGCTGGGAGAATCTGAAAATAACATTGGAATAACTGAAGTTTGCAGGTAGGTTGGTGTTTTCAGACTGTTTTTTCAAGAAGTGCCAGTGACACATTCTTCAAAGTTCCCAGCAGAAGGACTGAATGACGCAAATCAACAATATAATGCTAAAAAGTCTCACTAATAATTCAATTAAATTTAGTAAAGGAAATAAAGGAAGAAAACATTCAAACTGCAGCTTTTCTGCCAAGGTTTTCCCCTTGTATTTCTGAACCTACTCTAATAATCGCAAGGCGTGTCCTTGTCTTATCTAAAGTACATTTACTGCAAAATGTTGGGAATATCTGTGCCCGCAACAGAATTGGCCATTTGGAGATACTTAGAACTGAAAATGATAGGGGGCAGCTGGTATGTAAAGGCTAGTCCCCAGTCCTCTGCAAACACCTACACAGGTTCAGTTTCCAATCCATGCATGATGTACAGTGATTTGGAGTTAGGAGAAACAACTTTTTTTTTTATTCCTTTGCAACCAACTCATTTATATTTATACGGAAGTAGGTACAGCCTCCTTCAGCACCAGAGTGTTAGTGTGTTTTTAATGAATAACTTATAAGAAACAGTCACCTGCTAACAGGTCAGCCTCCCTTTTGTGTTTCATTCCAGTTTCATTAGTAAAGAAAAAAGGCTTTTGATTGGATTAATGGAAATAAAACCACAGGGACTAAATTATAAAGTATCCAGTGGTTATTTGTAGTAGCTCCCACTTTCAACTGGGACCACGATTTTTATCATCTCAGGCTCAAAGCTTTGGTGTCTAAGTACAACTATCTTGGGCTGCAACATGGAAAAGCTTTTGCATTAGCAGGAATCACATTTCCTCTTTCTCTCTTCGCTGATGCAGCTAAACAACCTTTGGTTTTAAGGATACCACCCCTGCTTAATCCCTGAGCAGCTGGGATTGCTCTTGACAGAAACTTCTGAGGGGACTGTCTTCGGTTGTTTGCTTTTTCTGCCCTCCGACTTTCTCCCCCTCATATCCCTTCATTGCCACCTTCCAGCGAGGGGCTATTTTTATTTATGTATTTATTTATTTCTGTTGAAACTACAATATCTGGAGGTGGCTACAGGCAGGACACAGAGCCATATGCTTGGCCTAACTTATATAAACAGTGTCCTGGGTGACAGACAGCCTTTCCTAGCCCATCTGCAGCTGCCGGGGAATCCATTATTTTTCTGGTCCCTGAGGAGAAAAAGTTCTTGAGCATCATTACTCCTAGGCAAATGTAACTGACTCTGCCATGCACCCTAATTTGCTTGCCATAATTATAGGTCGCTCACCCCCCTTTGCTATTTATAAACCCTTTTTATTTATTTTTTGTACTTATCAATAATGAATGGAGGCTAGTGAATCATGGGGCTGTAATATTTGAATATTATGAAAATGCTAATAACAAGGTATCATGGGCAGCAGCACCCAGGTCTTATCAGCTGGTCAGATGCTCTATTAAGCAGCCAGTGAGGAGTTCAAGCAAATTGGTTATGTTAATGTCCTGTACTACTTGGGGAAGACAAGGAGTTAGCAATTAATTTTTTTCTTCTTCTTCCCAGGCTGCAAGCCGACAGGGCAAATTTATATTCCTCTTATTCTATGGGACCCCAGCTCAGAAGGGGGGCAAGGTGGAAATGAAAGAGTCTACCAAGAGCTTTCTGAGATCTAATTGAATGGTGCAACCAAAAAAACTGGTGGGAGGGCAAAGAGGTGAGGAAGGAATAAATAAATAAATATATAAATAAGCAAGCAAGCCCCAAAACAATAGGAACGTAACATTCTTCCCCATTCATTCAGCTGACAGTGCTTTTGCAACTTAAACCTGTTTTATTAATTATGTTTGACATTTCCTTAATTAGTTTCATTTACATCCCATCAGCCCCTACCAGACGATTGCCCCATACATCATTTCACCAGAGGACTGAGATGCCTACAGAATTACAAAAACACTCCCCACCACCAATCCTCAGTAGCTCATCACTGTATATTTCACCAGTTTTTAGGAATCAGTCTTTTCATTTCATATTTTTCTTTAAAAAAGATACTTCATCATCTTTTAAAAAATGATTATGACATTTTCAAAAGAATGTGGTGCTGGACTAAGTTTCTATTTTGTTTCCGTGCACACAGTTTGCTTTGTTTTAGAGCTCCCACCTATCTTGACATTGACAAAATACGGATTTTACTGAAGTATCCTCTTCTGTGGACCCTGTCCTGGCTCCACTGAGCCCTGCCAGCTTGCCCCAGTGCTTTCCCCAGACAGCTCTGCATACTCACAGTACCTTGCTTAAATTTATAGGCAGGTTCTTGTCCCCAGAGTTGCTATGTAGTTTTCCATATATTGATTAATTCCCACAGAAGCCTTGACAGACTTTTTACAACTTTAGTAAGAACAAAAGGATCGCTTGGTTGTTTTAATGCCATTGCTCTGACTCCTGCATGTTTGTCCTGTGTTTCCCTCCATCCCTTCCACGGGCTGGCGTATGTGCTGCCACTTTGCACGTTGCATAGTCAGCAGTGGGGCCAGGCATTTTAAAAGTACATAATATTTTAAACTCGGCTCGATGCATTGCTGTGAAGAACAGCGAAATCGGGAGAGACGGAGCCCTGTGCTTTGCAGTGGGGCTGGTCAGAGACCTCCAGGCTAACGCAGGTCATAGTTTAGCACAAGGAGGACCGAGTGCTTTCAGGCTGGAAGCTGCGTAGCCAAAATCACCCGGCGCTTTTTCATCCGA